>NW_012116755.1:2257772-2268219 GCF_000951035.1 Colobus angolensis palliatus
CAGTCAGATATCTGCATTTCAGAACATTTCTTCAGCACATTCAAGTTCTTGACATGACTGTTCTCCCTGCTTCCCAAAGCACTTGCTCACTATCCCTCAGGGAGCACAAAGACACACACAGGACAAATAGGAATGTGGAAGCCACCAGGAGGAGATTCTGCAAAGGAAATGCTGGGGCTGCTGTGGGGACTTGCCTAGCTCAGGTGGTGAAGGAGAACCTGTGTGTGCACGTGCACACATGTGTGTGTGTGTGTGTATGTGTATGTGGTGCCATAGAGGTGGGAATGTCCCAACTTTTCCCTGAGCCCTGGAACTTTCTTGGCTGCAAGTGGAGCTTCTGGCCTCAGAGCCCCGCTGTCTCAGAGCTACCAAGCTCCTTGGAGCAGTGCTCCTTAAACATCAGTGAATCTCCTGGGGGTCTTGGTCCAATGCAGATCCTGGCTCAGTAGGTCTGGGATGGCACCTGCGATTCTGCATTTCCCACAAGCCCCCAAGGGATGGTGGTGTTGCTGGTCCGAGGCCCTCATTCCAAATCAGACCCATCAATACTCCCGTTCTCCATGTTTGCCATTTTTGCCAATAGCCGTATTTATCATGTTTGTGAACCATGTGGACTTTTATCATTTTTCTTTAAATTAATTCACTTTTCACTTAAATACATTTAAAAATGAAATTTTACATCACTACCACATACGTAAAGCTAGTGTTTTTAAAATTCATTTAAGACTGTCATAATTCATAAATTGACAAAAAATTAAAAAGTTTACATGTCTATGTCTGGTGCTGCCTCAAAACACGTTAGGTACTCCCAGTGGCAGATGGCCCATATTGGGCACCACAGATCTTGCCCACAAACTGTGCCATAGAGCCCTAGAATTTCATGAATGTGCCTGTAGGATTGTGCCCAGGGCTTGGATGGGGTGGTGGGAATCCAACCAGAGTAGCCCCACCACCATATCTTAATATTCTGTATTGTGTTTCTGTGTGGAATTTCACTTGACAAAAAACTTAAGGTCCAAAACGATCAGAAACCTGCTGCTGAGCCCATACGTTTGTTTTAGAGAAGCTCTGGAGTTTGCTGTCCGATACGGTAGCCACTAGCCACATATCTTTACTTAACTTTAATTAAAATGAAGTACAATTAAAAATTCAGTTCCTCAGTCACATTTCAAGAGCACAATAGCCACATGTGGTTAGTGGCTACTGTCAGGACAGCACTTACATAGAACATTTCCATCACTGCAGAAAGTTCCATTGGACAGTCCTGACTTAGGGAAGCTGGGAAAAGAATTTGGTGATAATGCTTGCCACAGTCTCTTGCCTTCTGGGCCTGGACTGTGGACAACTGCTTGGGATAAAGTAATGCCCCTCACACTGTCCCTTTGTTCTCAGAGAAGGAAAGATGGGAACTTCCTTCTCTTTTCTCCTCTGCCTCTCACAATGCTGACCAGGGGATCATCTCCTGGGAGGAGGCCAGCTGTACTGAAAGTGGCTCCATCCCTACAAGCTACTTCAGCTGCAAGATGGGAAACTTTAATACTATCTTTTGCACTCCAGTCCCTACCTCTCCTGCTGCCTTTCAGTCTCCTGGGCCCCGGAATGTGCTCTCTGCCCCATGGTCCCCTATCTTTGGCCCTCCATTTTCCCAGTGCCTCCCTCCCTGGCCTGGCCTTCGTGGTTGGTCAAGTCCACGTATCTCCCTCTTACTCACCTTTGCCCTCTGTTCCTTTTGCTGTTTCTCAGCCCTGTGCCACCCAAACTTGAGGATTTCTGGGCTCCCCAGACTGCTGCTAGGGACTTCTGAAAAGTCTCACATAGCTACGACTGTATCTTCTGCAAGCATAGATTGTGAGGCCGAGGCAGGGCCTTCCTGTTGCTCACTTCTTTGTGATCCATGTCTGGGTGTGGTTCTTTCTTGTGGTCCTGGGGCAGGGTTCCCAGATCTTCTCCATATGCTTCAAACTTTTCTTTCCATACTCCTCATCCCGCTGATGACGTAACAAAGGTCTTGGGAATCTCCCAGATGGCTAAGGGGACCATCCCCAGGCTGGGCCTCTACCTGAGATTCTCCCTCCTGTCCAGTCAGCTTGAGTGTGGGCTCTCACTCCCTCCTGGGCCTTCGGCATCCCTCCCATCAGTCATCCCTCTCTCCCTGGCATTGCTGATGGCTTTTCTTTTCCTTTCCTTTCCCTTCCCTTCTTTCTCTCTCTCTCTTGCTATTTGCATAAAGACATTCTCAGGTTTCACTAGAAGCATCTTTAAAACCTTCTAGATCTGCTTACCATCAGCCTTTAGACAACTGTGTGGTCCACATTCCTTACCTCGGTTCCTCATCACACCCTTCATTCCTTCACCTCTTACAAGGTAGTAGTGTGGCACTCAGACCTAGATTATAACAAATCCACTCTGTCAAATATACCCAGAAACATGACCCATCCTTTTATCCTTCTGTTATAATGGAGGGATTAAGGGAAGACCCTTCTTCCTGGCTAAGCCCCTTCCCATGCCAGGACTATGTGTGCCTTCAACTTCCTCTGTATCTTCACACACCCAGGCTGATATAGGTATATGGTAATTTCTAAATAAAGACTAGATGACTTAACTTAAGGAAATTAATATTGTTAGAGAATAGAGAAATTTGGAAAATGATGTTAATGAGTACTCAAAAGGATATTAACTATATTCAATTTTTTTCTTTTTACTTTTCATAATGAAATACACATAGAGAAAATTACACATAAAAAAATCTATACCTCAACAGATTATCATCTCCTTGTGTCTTTCAGATCCCAACTTTCACCCTGAAAAAGTGTCCACTATGCCAACAGTCCTTTCTTTGCTTTTTTTGTGTGGTCTTACCACTTAAGCATGAATCCCTAAACGCTATACTTTAATTCTGTCTGTGTTTGAACTTCATATTGTGAAAAAAAAGAGTGGCTATTCTTTGATGTCTGACTTCTTTTGCCTTACATTATGTTTTCTTTGTTGTTATTTCATCTAGGTTGATATTGCAGCTATAGTTTTTACTTGGCCAGTCTATTATATTTCTTATGTAACTGCAAATTATTTAACCATTTTACTGTTGATAGATATTTGGATTATTTAGCTTTTGGATATTATGAAAAATGCTGCTTGGAACATTCTGGTACATGTGTTCTGGTACACATGTGTAGAAAGACTGAAACATAGTGTGTATGTATTTTAAACTTTGATAGATGATTCCAAAAGTGTTTCAATTCATTTATATGTATGTATTCATATAATACTGTTAGAGAATTCTAACTGCAATATATTCCTGCATAGTCTGATGAAAGCAAAAAAAAAAAAAAGGAGAAAAGAGTTATTAAAAATTCAGTACAAATATAAACCACAAAGTAAGACAGGAGAAATATCAGTTCAAATGTATCAGTAATTACAATAAATGTAAATGGATTCAATGGACCATATGAAAGACAGAGACTGTAATTACTGGAATAAAAAATTCACACATACAGTTACATGCTATTGACAAGAGATATACCAAACATATGCTCACAGCAACATTTACAGTAAAATGATGAAAACAGGAAAATGCTATCCAAAAGAAAGCCAAAAAAAAAAAAAATCAATAGTGATAGAAAGGACATCTATCACCAGAAAGTTATAACATTAAAAAAAATTACAGTTCATAAAATAGCTTCAAAAAACAAGAACAACAAATTGATTTCTTCATGGATTACATGGATAAACTGACATATCTACCATCATGACAGAGATATCTGTACTCATTTCTCCATTTTTGATAGATAAAGCAGAAAACAAAAAGAACAGGGAGTGAAAATTGATAATACAGATTATTAGAATAAGAACTAAAATGGAACTTCTAGAAATAGGAATAATATAAATTAAAAATTAAGTGGATGGATTTAAAAGTGGATGAGACACAGTTAAGGAGAGATTTGATGAACTCAAAGATATGTCAGAAAAAAATTACGTGGCACATTGCAGAGAGTTAAGACGCAAAAACCAAGAAAAAATTTAAGATATATAAATAAGCTATGTAGGACAATAAAGTCTAATATATGCTTAGCTAGAATTCTAGAAGGAGAAGAGAGACTGGGACAGAGAAACACTTAAAGTACAACAGCTCAACATTTCCCACCACAGATTCATGAAGCCCAGTGAATCCCACGTAGGATAAAAAAACGTAATGCCCATCAAGATGTCTCATGATCATGCTCCAGAACATCAGGGTGAGGCCCTTAACCCACATCAAGGGTCTCACTGCAGAGGAGTGTTTAACTGGTGGCATTTGGAAAAAGATTAAAAGGTAGAACTTAAATCTTGGACAGGTAAAATAGCATATGACAGAAGAGTAAGAGCGGAGACGTTCTAAGGCGGTGAACAACTTCAGACTTTGTGAAAGTATGCAAAGCAAACATTTCAAGTTGTCCCCAGGTTTCTTTTAAAGCTTTCCAGGATAGAAAGAATTCATACACTGCATTTGGTTGTCATGAATACAGTTGCTTTTAGGACAGTTTTCCCACCTTTTTATTTTCAAGACATTGACTTTCTAAAGAGACCAGGCTAATTGTTTGAATTGTATAATGTCTTACATTGAAGATTTGTCTGATGATTTCATTGTGGGGTCATTTAATATGACCTTTTCACCCTGTAACTTGCAAAGCATGTGTTAATGTAGTCTTTATGCGGCACACGCAAGCACGCACACACACACACACACATACACAAACACACACATTATAACATCCTATAGGCACTTAGGCAATTAACTGTATTTATTATTAATGGAATTTTGAATTTAAAAAGTGTATAGGCTAGGTGCAGCGACTCATGCCTATCATCCCAGCACTTTGGGAGGCCGAGGTGGGAAGATCGCTTGAGGCCAGGAATTTGAGACCAGGCTGGGCAACATAGTGAGACCCTCTCTTTGCAGAAAATAATTTTTAAAAAATTAGCTAGGCATGGTGGTACACACCTGTAGTCCTAGCTACTTGGGAAGTGGGAGGATCACTTGAGCCCAGGAGTTAGAGGCTGTAATGAGCTATGAATGTGTCACTGCACTCCAGCCTGGGTGACACAGTAAGACCCCATCAAATAAACAAACAAATAAATAATAAAATAAAAAGTGTACAACCTTCCTGAGTTTACATTCACCAAATGGGGCATAGTGCTGACCTCCTTCACTGGGCTATTCCAAGCAATTTAGAATATTTGGCAAATATAACAAGAGGCAGAGAGCTTCCAGGAAGAGAGGAACTGCTGGCCAGAGCTGAAGGCAAGGTGGCTGCACAGAACGGCACTGGGTTGGCAGCTGCAGGCTACAGCTCCGTGTTGCTGTGGCTCTGTTTCTGGCCACACTTCTGTGAGATAGGATAACAACTAATGGGACACAGATGACTTGAATGGCAGCCTTAAAAATAAAAGAAAATGAAAAGACATCTAAGACTTGAAAGCAAAGAAAGCCTAACTTAAAATAATGTAGGGAAATACTAAAATAAATGTTTGAACTTGTACTTCACCAGTATATACTGGTAAAAACTCAGGGCTTCCCGAGCCTCTGAGTAAGGTTACAAAATGATTTGAATATTCTATGTCCTTTTGCCTGTATGCCTATATCCAAAGGACAACTGTGTCAGCTGAGTACCCTGAGTGGATTTTCTGTGAATTGATGCCTATGTTGTCTGAAGTAACTAATTTGAGTAAACACCACAAAGTGGGAGTCCTTGCTAAAGGAACAAGAGGAATGGAACAAAGAGGCATTTTTCAGGTCAGAGAGAACAGATGCAGAAATGAGCTTGTTTAGAAAACATTGTGGCTTCTCACCACGACCACTCAGCTGATCCCCTGCATTAAGGAAGATTCAGCCACGTGCTATGAAAACAAGGGGCTCAGAGAGCAGTGAGGAATCCTTCCTTCCTTTTTGTTGGTCTTGGCTGAATTTATTCCTTCACCTCAAATATTTTTGCTGGGAACAAGCAATCAAGACCAACTAGAAGGCATAATCTGGTGGAGAAAAACAGATGGAGCACTGTGAAAATATTTTCAAGGGTCAGGGTACACCTGGGGCCATGCTGTCTCAATTAGTGACCCCCTAAGGAATTTCACTGTGTCCTGCTGCGCTGTTTTGTACTTGCTCTTTTCATTTCATAACAGGAGAAGCCCTGTGAATCTCACTCTGCCAGAAAACACACATGCTTTGTTTCACAAGCTTGGTGGTTCAAATTATATTTGATTTCTTTCCCCCCTCAATACTCCAAATGTGGCCTAGGGATGGGCAGCGTCGGCATTGCCAGAGCACTTGTGGGAAATGCAGACTCTCAGGCCCCTCCCAGACCTCTAGAATCAGAACCTAGTTTTAAAAAGCACCTCCAAGGGATTTGCAGGCAGGTTCATGTCTCAGGAGCACACAGGCTTTTTAACCCTGGCTGCATATGAGGATCATCTATATGGAGCTTTAAAATACAGATGCATGAGACTCCCTGAAAAACCGAGCTTGGCACAGGAGTCTCTTGAATGTTTGGCTTCTAGAAGCTTCCATGGTGGCTGATGTGGAATACCTTTCTCCAGAAGAGGAAGGTCCCTACCAACACTGCCCTGCCACTCATTAACATTTCTAGATCTTCTCTCCTCTGGCTCCCCTCCAGTTTCCATATCCCCAGTGTCCCTTGTTTAAGGTCCACCTCTGCCTGCTCTTTCCCACTGTTAAAATTTCTCTTCTAAAATACATTCAGAGTCAACAGGAAAAGGTCTTAAAGATAATTTGTCATAGATGCAACAACAATTTCTTCTCATGAACTTGAGGAGCCCAAACTCTTTTCCCTGCTTGCCATGGTGCTATATTGTCTGAAAACAGCTCAACTGCTTGGGAATGGTTTTGCAAAATTGATTCCCTACTGTATTACAGGGAATTAAGTGCTCCTAAAACTTCCCTTCTGACTTTGTTTCCATTGCCCAATATACGGCCTACTCAGAATGATGTGTTATCATTGTCTGCCACATTTTGTTTCACTTATGCTGTACTTTTTTTGGGGGGGGGACGGAGTCTCGCTCTGTCACCCAGGCTGGAGTGCACTGGTGTGATCTCAGTTCACTGCAACCTCCACCTCCTGGGTTCAAGCAATTTTCTGGCCTCAGCCTCCTGAGTAGCTGGCATTACAAGCACATGCCATCATGACTGGCTATTTTTTTGTATTTTTCAGAAGAGACAGGGTTTCACCATGTTGGCCAGGCTCATCTCAAACTCCTGACCTCAGGTGATCCGTCTGCCTCAGTCTCCCAAAGTGCTAGGATTACAGGTGTGAGCCACCGTGTCTGGCCTATGCCGTATTTTTTGTGTTATAATACAGCATATATGGCATAGAGCATACTATGGAAAATAAATACACATATAAATAATAATTACAAGTGCTCTTGTAGCCATCACCCAGGTGGCTGGGACTTGGTCTAGTGTGTGGCCAGTTTTCATAAATATTCTGTGTTTGCACAAAGAGAAAACAAATTGGATGCTGCAGTTTGTTTTATTTATTAGGCCACATGTGCTATTGTATTATTCCTATCTCCTATATCCTTATGATGATTTTATGTCTGTGTGTTCCATCGATCACTGAGAGAAGTGTTAAAATCTTCCATTATGATTGTGGATTTGTCTATTTTCTTTTAATTGTGTCAATTTTTACTTTATAGACTCTGAAGCCATTAAGGACAAACTTTAAATTGTTGTATCTTCTTAGAGGGTTAACATTTTAATCATATGGAGTGACTCTCTCTCTAGCAGTGTTAAATTCTCTATTTGGATAATTCAGATTATTGTGTGTTTTCTGCATGCACAATTATATCATCTGTGAATGAGTTTTTTTTTTTTTTTTCCTGGCCTCATGCTTTGGTTTAGGCCTCCACCACTATATATATCTGTCATTGCTCCAAAGTCTCCCTGTCATTGAAGCCTTAGTGATAGCCCTATGTAAAATGTCAACTACCATCCCAACATTGTTTCTCTTTCCTTCTTCATTGTGTCCCTTGGGCACTATTTGGCATGTTGGCATGTTATATGTGTTTCTTGTTTATCAAGCCCGATTTGCTCATTTATTTGAGAGAGTTATTGAGTCTACGTGCCAGACCCTGTTCTGGGTATGGGGGATGCAGCAATAAACAAGACAACCGCAGATCTCAGCCCCCTTGAAGGATACATTCTGGTGGTGAGGCAGAAAAAAGTCAAACAACACCATGCTTCTACTTCAGTGAGGCCTGTCTTGACCACCATATTTTAAGAAAAACATCCCTTCTCTTGATTTTACTTTCCTTTCTACCTACCTTATGCCCACTCCCCGTTTTTTTTTTTTTTTTTTTTTTTTGCTTTGCTCTGTTTTATAGCCCAGCCCATCAAGAGATGTCGACGCTTACTTTTGTCTCCAAGTTTCTCTGGTTACTTCTCAGTCACCTCAGCTAGGCCCCTCAGCAGTCCAACGAAACTGTCTTGTCAAGGACACCAGTGACCCCCTACGTAGCTAAATCCAACAGTCAGCTGTCCTTTTCCTGGACCTGCCAGCTGCATGCCACCCAGGTAATGATTCCTTCCTGCTGATGTAATTTCCCCAGCCAGCATCCAGAGACACCCTCTCTTGGTCCTCCTTCCTCTCACTGGCTCCAGCTGTTCTATCTTTTTTGCTGATGTCTCCTATTCCCTGATTCCTTGGGGTTGGAGCACCCTAGGGCTTCTCACTGACACTCACCTCCTTGGTGTGCCTACCTCTTTAATGGTTTAAAAACCCTCTCTACCAATAACTCCCAATGTTATATCTCTAGTCCAGGCCACGCTCAGAGGTCTAGACTTGTATGTCTGGTGCCTCCCAACATCCCCATTTGGGAGCCTGAGAGCCATTTCATGCTTGTCTAAAAGAGGATTTCTGGCCAGATGCAATGGCTCACGCCTGTAATTCCAGCACTTTGGGAGGCCGAGGCAGGTGAATCACCTGAGGTCAGGAGTTCGAGACCATCCTGGCCAACTTGACAAAACCCCAGTGCTACTAAAAATACAAAAATTAGCTGGGCATGGTGGCGGGCACCTGTAATCCCAGCTACTAGGGAGGTTGAGGCAGGATAATCACTTGAACCCAGGATGAGAAGGTTGCAGTGAGCCAAAATCGTGCCACTACACTCCAGCCCAGGCGACAGAGCAAGACTCTGTCTCCAAAGAAAAAAAAAAAAGAATTTCTGACCTTTGCCCACTTCCCTTCCCAAAGCCAGCTCCTTATCTCTGTTGATACCAAGCCTAGCCTAGCAGTTGCTCAGCCCCAAACCCTTGAAGTCATCCGTGAGTCTCATCTCTCATCTCCTTTCAATCTGTGCTGCTGATAGTCTATTAGTTTTCCCTTCAAAATATATCCAGAACTTAACTCTCTGACACTGCTGATGGGAGTGTAAATTGGAAACCTGGAAAATTTGGGGGGTGTGTCTATTAATATTGAACATTCATATATGCTGTGATCCAGCAATGACACTCTTAGATGTACATACCTACATCAAAAGATCCACACTAGACATTTATATTAGCATTCTTTATATTAGCCACAGACTGGCAAAACCCCAAATGTCCAGCAACAGTATAATGGATAAATTATGGAATATTCCCACTATATAGCAATGAGAACAAAAAAAAATTGCTACATGCAACAATAGGGATGACACTCACAAGCACAGTGTTGAAAGAAGCCGGACACAACAGAGTCTATGCTGTATGATTTCACGTACATAAAGTTCAAAAAGGAAGTCAGGAGAGTGGTTACCTTTGGAAGGGGATGGTGCCTGGGGGCCAGCACAGGAAGCCTCTAGGGGTGCAGATAACAAGTGATTCTTCATCTGGGTTCCTTAGATGGTGTTTACTTTGTGCAAATTCTTTGAGCTGTAGACTTATGATTTGTGCACCTTGCGTATGTAAGTTTTACTTAAATTGAAAAAGAAATCCAGCTTCATCCACCCTTATCCCTTTTTTTCTTTTTGATGGAGCTTTGCTCTTGTTGCCCAGGCTGGAGTGCAATGGCACCATCTTGGCTCACCGCAACCTCCGCTTCCTGGGTTCAAGAGATTCTCCTGCCTCAGCCTCCCAAGTAGGTGGGATTACAGGCATGTGCCACCATGCCTGGCTATTTTTGCATTTTTAGTAGAGGGTTTCACCATGTTGGTCAGGCTGGTCTCGAACTCCCGACCTCAGGTGATCAGCTCCCTGGTTGGCCTCCCAAAGTGCTGGGATTACAGGCATGAGCTACCATGCCTGGCTCACCCTTGTCACTTCTATATTTCTACCTCGGTCTAGGCCTCTACCATCTTTCACCTGGATGACTACTATTTTTTTTTGAGACGGAGTCTCGCTCTGTTGCCAGGCTGGAGTGCAGTGGCATGATCTCGGGTCACTGCAACCTCCGCCTCCCAGGTTCCAGCAATTCTCCTG
>NW_012116755.1:2271244-2282404 GCF_000951035.1 Colobus angolensis palliatus
TGATGTTGGCCTCATAAAATGAGTTAGGGAGGATTCCCTCTTTTTCTATTGATTGGAATAGTTTCAGAAGGAATGGTACCAGCTCCTCCTTGTAAACATTCTATTCTTAATGCAACCACAGAGTGGTCCTTTTTAAATAGCATCAGGTTTTATCATTCCAAGGCTTACAACCCTGCAATGGCTTCTCATATCCTTTGCTCAGTGTCTCCTCAATGAGGTCTATCCTGACCACCCTGCTGAAGCTGCATCCAGCATCCCTCCAGCACTCTTGATCCTCCTTGTTCTACTCTATTATTATTATTACCATAGCACTTCCTTCTTCTAACATATTATAGGGGCTTGAAAGGTAGCCCCCCAAAAGATACATCTACCCAGAACCTATGACCATGACTTCATTTGGAAAAAGGGTCTTTGCAGATGTAATGAAGTCAGGGCCTTGAGATGAGATTATCCTGGATTAGGATGGGCACTATGTCCAATGACAAGTGTCTTGAAGAGGAGAAGATGGAAGGTGACTTGAAGACAGAGGGAGAGACTGAAGTGATGTGTCTATAAGCCAAGGAATGGCGAGGACAGCCAGCAGCCACCAGAAGATATGAGAGGCATGGACTGCATCTCCCTCAGAGCCTCCAGAAGGAACCAGCTCCACCAGCACCTGCATTTAGGACTTCTGGCCTCCAGAACTGCGAGAGAGTACATTTCTGTTGTTTTAAGCTACCAGGTTTATGGCAATTTGTTACAGTAGTCCTAGGAAACTAGTATGTATACTGCATAATTCATTTATTATTTATTATTTTCTGTTTGCTGTCACTGTAAGCTCCTTGAGGGTATAAATTATGATTCTGTTCACAATGTATTTCAAATACCAGTGCTTGATACACAGTAGGCATTCAAACTTAAAAATAATTGATTCTACTGATAAAGTTAATAAATATTGATTAAAGTAGTCTAAGAGGCCGGGCGTGGTGGCTCAAGCTTGTAATCCCAGCACTTTGGGAGGCCGAGACGGGCAGATCACAAGGTCAGAAGATCGAAACCATCCTGGCTAACCCGGTGAAACCCCGTCTCTATTAAAAAATACAAAAAACTAGCCGGGCGAGGTGGCGGGCGCCTGTAGTCCCAACTTGGGAGGCTGAGGCAGGAGAATGGCGTAAACCCGGGAGGCGGAGCTTGCAGTGAGCTGAGATGGTGCCACTGCACTCCAGCCTGGGCGACAGAGCGAGACTCCGTCTCAAAAAAAAAAAAAGTAGTCTAAGATTTTGTTGGATAAACGAACTGTGACATATCTATACACTGGAAGGTACTACTCAACAATAAAAGGAATGAATTATGATATATACACCAATATGGATGAATCTTTTTTTTTTTGAGATGGAGTTTCACTCTTGTTGCCCAGGCTGGAGTGCAATGGTGCAACCTCTGCTCACCACAACCTCTGCCTCCCAGGTTCAAGCAATTCTCCTGCTTCAGCCTCCTGAGCAGCTGGGATTACAGGCATGCACCACTATGCCCGGCTAATTTTGTATTTTTAGTAGAGACAGAGTTTCTCCATGTTGGTCAGACTGGTCTTGAACTCCCGACCTTAGGTGATCAGCCCGCCTTGGCCTCCCAAAGTGCTGGGATTACAGGCGTGAGCCACCGTGCCCAGCCAATATGGATGAATCTTAAATACATTTTGCTAAGTGAAGGAAGCCAGATATTAAAGAGAATATACTGTATGATTTCATCATGTGAATTCTAGAAAAGGCACATCGAAGCTGTCAAGAGAAAAAGCAATTTGGTGGTTGCTCAGGGACCAACTAGGGTCAGGGAGCCTGGCTGCAAAGGGACATGAAAGGACTTGGTGAAGTGATGAAAGTGTCCTCTCTCCTCTATTCTGATTGTGGTGGTGGTTCCAGGGCTATCTATATGTGCCAAAACTCTTCAAACTGTACCTTTAAAAGGGGTGCATGTTATTGTAAATTATACCTCAAAAAGGTGATAAAATAAGGTGGTTCATTTATTTAGAATGCAATAATTGTCTAAAGCAAATACCCAGTATAGACTCTGGAGCAGGCCTAAAGATGTCAGAGTCAAAAAGTATATGGCAAGAAGGTACAGTAGAAGGAAGCTGAAGATATAACCCCAACAAGAGAAAAGAGATAGCTGCTGATTACTGAGAGCTCTCCCAAGGATGTACGCACGGGAAGACACCATTAGTACTGCCCATGCTGTAGACCATGCAATGACATCTCCTTTACTGCATCAAGCCCCTGGAATACAAACCAGCAGCTTCTGTCATCAAAGAAAACCTCTGCTGGAGAGGCAGGAGGACAGCCTGAGCCCAGGAGTTCGATACCTGCCTGGGCAATACAGTGAGATCCCATTCTCCACAAAAAGGAAAAAGAAGGAAAGAAAGAAAATCTCTGTGGGGTAAACAGAGCAGCTGTCCTGGGGGATGCTGGTAGTTGTTTGTTATCCCCACCCACCTCACTATCTCCCTGTTGTTTCCTTCAAGATGGGCTTAATTCTGATGACAGATCACTGATTTCATTTATGAAGTGGAGTAAACACTGCTTAAAGCATTCAAAGGTTTCACTGAATATGATCAGGATCAAGCTCTTTAAAAAAGTTTATCAGTTATTGGTTCAGAAATACTGCTGGTGGCTTTCAAATTACAGATGTTTTATAAGAAAGAGAAAGAAATTCCAGACTAGTCTCTCTTGTGAAGACTGATGTAAAAACCTTCAATAATTTATCAGCTAACTGGAACTAGAAAGATATAAAATGGATAGTATGTCATCACTGTCTTAGAACAGGACCCTTGTAAATTATACCTCAAAATAAGGAGGAGCAGCTCTGAGGCCAAGATTGTGTGCAGGATGTCGATCAGGAGGGAGCCTTGTGGCCAACAGGTGTAAAGGAAGTGAAGGCCGCAGGACTGGGCAGGCCAGGTGGCATGGCTGTCAGCCCCATGGGGAGCTCTGAGGATGAGACACACTTTGACACTGTCCCACACTGGGGTGAGAGAGTTATGTCTCCATTGATTGTTATTGGAGGCAGCCACCTTGAAAGGGAGCATAAACTTGGGTAGGGTGGTTGTCTTCAGCTGGGCAGTGCTCAAATGGTAGACAGTGAAGGGCCAGCTGCTAGCAGGTCTTCCAGTGGCTGGGGCCATAGTCCTTTATTCCTGAATGGAGATTAGGAATAATCTGCATACAGTGGCAGCCAAGGCAAAGCCAAGTCAGATGGTAATGATACGATGAGTTGCTTTTAGTTTCAGGCACTTGATTACTTACATAGACAGGGAAAGGAAGTGGGTAAGCCAAAGTGCCAGGTTCCTGGGTCCTTCTCTTACACTCCAAAAAGGACAACACCTACTCAAAAGGGGCAGGATGACTGCAGCAGGAGTTGTGGGATACTTTGTTGCTGGGGAGCCAAGTCTAGACTGCAGCTAAGTGGTTTTGCATTCTGCAGGTCTATTCTGAGCTCTTCAGAATCTCATCAAAACCCTCACAGGAAAGACAGGGAGGCAAGAGGAGCTGGCCTCAGGGCAACTCCTCATAAGCCTCCCATCCTCTCTGTTCTGGGAGAATCACGAGGCATTTTGCCAAGACCTAGGTTATTAATAACTGTGGCTCAACCTCTGCCTGTACAGCATCTGGGCCAGGGTGGAACCGTTCTCTACAGCACCTGCTGTACGTAACAACCAAGTGGAGCATGTTTCAGGCCTCTAAGGATAGTTTAACAGTAAGAAATTAAATATCATTCACAACATTAACAGAAAAAAGAGAAAAATTATATCATCTCAATAGATACAGAAAAGGCATCTGGCAAAATTCAACACTCATTTATAGTTAAAGCTTTTCTAGCAGACTACAAATAGAAAAGAACTTCCTTAATTTGACACTGAATATAGCAAGCATTATTCTTTTTTTTTGTTTTGTTTTCTGAGAAGAGTCTTGCTCTGTTGCCCTGGCTGGAGTGCAGTGGTGTGATCTCGGCTCAAGGCAGAAGTGCAACTTCTGCCTCCCAGGTTCAAGCTATTCTCCTGCCTCAGCCTCCTGAGTAGCTGGGACTACACGCATGCACCACCACACCTGGCTAATTTTTTGTATTTTTAGTAGAGATGGAGTTTTAACATGTTGAACAGGCTGGTCTTGAACTCCTGACCTCAGGTGATCTGCCCATCTGGTCCTCCCAAAGTGCTGGGATTACAGGTGTGAGCCATCATGCCCAGCCTGCAAGCATTATTCTTATCGGTGAAATAGTTAAAGTGTTCTCCCTGAGACTGGGAATGAAGTGAAGAGGCTATCATTTCTATTCAACACTGGACTAGAGGTCCTAGGCAGTGCAATAAGGCAAGAGAAATAAATAAAAGGCACACAATCTCACTTATCCAAAATTATTTACCTGGAAACCCCAACTATCTGAAACAAAGCTGGTAACCTGGAAGACTAACATTCTCTTATAAAGCAATCTAAAAAGGTCTTGGAGCAGTAAAGATGCCACAAAGCCTATGCTCTTCACACAGAGTCCCTTAAGCCCTCATCCTGAGGCTAAGTATAATCCTAAGAAATGGCTCCATTTATTGTCCAAGCCCACCTTGGAAAATGGTAACAGAGATTGGAAAACCAAACAAAACCAGTGTTAGCTACTAGCCTAAAAGGAAAGAACATGCATAAACCATAAAAGGCAGACGCAGCAGTTTAAAAAAACAGTGCTTATAAACCACTGACTAAAGGGGCAAACAGCTCCATACCTCAGCAGCCCTGAGGGCACTGCAGTACAGGACAATAATTGACACTTGTAATAATGACTTTGAGTCATCAGGAAAAGATAAGATTATGCTTATGACTCACTGCTTAAGAAGGCAGGAAATTATATTTTGTATTAAAAGTTTTTAATGTTTGATTTTAAAGAAGTTTGGATTATTTATATGGAGAAATTTTATTGTTAGGAAATACTTTATAGGTAATATCTGATTTCTTTTACAACCTACCCACCAAGGTTTTTCATGGCTTAAGCAGTACTTGGCCAGGAAACAGAAGTTCAATTTCACAAGTGTTTGGATTGAGCACCTGTGATACTTGAGTCACAATGACGGGCTCTGCTCCAGGCACTCAGTCCAGGGATTTTTTTTTTTTTTTTTTTCAGAGTTGTTGCTATTTAAAGGCAGCTGTGGCTTGGCCATGTGAGCATACTGGGCTGAAAATACTGAGCAGGGTTTGTAATTTCTTCTAAGTTGAGTTGACCTTTTGATGAGTGAGTATTGAAAGCATGCAAATATTCATTGCATTTGCTCTTCTATCTTCTTAGTTCACTGTGGGATGAGATGCTATTGATGTCACACCCAATTCCCCTTATCCCAGCCTGGAATGTGGCCTGCAGAAGGTTCTCTGTGTCTCTTCACCTGAAGCCCTTTCTTGGCTATGGAAGCATGTTCAGCCTAGGTCCAACAACAAGTAGTTAACATCTCAGGGGTAACCCTCATCTTGATAACTGAAGGCCTGGTGGATGCATTCCCAGCTTCCTCACTTCTCAGTGGGATTCAGTGAGGTGGTCCACAGTGTTAACCTGCTCATTAACACACTTTTAATCTGCTTTCTTCCCTTTCCCGTTTCATGCCTCCGTACCCTCACCCCACTCTCTGGGATCACCTCCCCACTTCAACCAAGATCCGTGCCTCAGGGATTTGCTTTTGGGGGAGCCGAAATAAAACATCTGGTGCCAGAAATGGCCCTAAAATGTAGTCTCAGGATGAGACACTGGACTTGACGCCAGCCAGATGACAACAGGATCCCACTGCTGGTAGTAAGTGTGGTGGTGGTAAGCCCTGTCACACGACTGGGTCAGTTACCCGCAGTCTCACCTGGGTATGGACTGGAATGAAAGAAGAGAAGACAGGCTGATTAGCCAACTATTACCTGAACAGAGGCCCTGAAAACTAGAAAGCCCCCAGGTCTCTATTTAAAAGAACCCACATCTCCTATGTGCAGAAGCCAGAATGTACTGAGAATCCGGCCCATGATTGGATTACAATGGTGGTGCACATACAAAGGAGACCAAATTCACATGCCTGGAAAGTCTCCTTTGCTTAAGTCAGGGCCCTGATTGGGAAGGAGTGTGACTCTGAGATATGAGGGGCCCATTTGGGCAAATGCCCTCAACAACCTTGATACCCCAGATTCTTCTGAACCCTTGGGTCTAGCAGAAGTGGCTCACTCCCCTTTGCTAGAGGAGAGTAGCCTCCTATCACCTGGAAGCCATTCCAAGTCCTCTCTTGAAAGGAGACTGGCAAGATAACCTTGGTCTTCCTCAAGATATGTCCCTACTTCCACTCATTACTTCTAAACCAATAAACAGGGCTGAATACCAGCATGCCCTATGCAGAGAAATATTATCCTGCTTTGAGAAGAAATGGATTATTCCCCCAAAAGAACAGAACCCGGACTGGCAGAAACTGGAAGAACATGTACGGTTATGGATCTTGAGGATGCTGGCCTAGTGGGAAGCAGAAAAGAAGTTGGATAAGGAAGAGTTTATTGACACAGAGACAGGCTTCTGTGACTCAGGATTTGGCATGTAAGAACACATGGAGCCAGTCCTAATACACTGCTGCAATGGGCCTTGGTGCTTGAGGATGATGGTATGCCAAAAACGAGGTGGAGATTCCACAACTGCTTAACAAGAGTGCTGAGGAGGGGTCAGAAGACTCAGAGGGATGACATGCTAGAATGGATATAAGGCAAGAGAGCCCACCCATGGGCAGGGGTATTCCCTTCACTGAAACAAAGAAGACTGCACTGGTAAGGGGACATTAGCATTATTGAGAAGCTCAGTGGTGACTGTCTTCTGTTGGCTAGAATGGACAATAGACGATCCTGGCACGTAACTGGGCTTCCTATCATAGGAAGGATTCCAGAACAAAAAACTAATGTCTGCACTCAGACATTAGAGGAATAAAATGAATACAGTAACCTAATGGGCCACAAGGCCAGAACAACAACCAGGGAGCCAAGGACAAGTGGCTAATAGATTATGGCGCTCCTAGAGGTGAGATGAATGGGCAGTCAATGAAGTTACTGTTATAAAATCAAGCCAACTAACCAAACAGCTGATGAGTAAAAGACTGATGTCAGCCACCACAGTGGAAAATCCTGATCTCTTATGATTACCAGACCTAGTCAGTTCTCAGTTCCAGAGCCCATGGATTGAAGGAGAGGCTGGGTGTCTTGAGGAGGAGCCCTGGAGCACTATAGCAATCTTACACAATACACACTCTCTCAAATCTTTCCTAAAGAGCCCCATGGCCATTTCTCAGAGTAACTGTACACTGAGAAAGTAGAATATACACATCTTTCAAGAACTACTGAACACAGGGCCTGAGTGATATACTCAGGGGATCTAAAGCACCATCAGAGCCCTCATGTTAGAGTGGGACACATAGGATAGGCAATCTATAAAGTTCTGACCCAAGGCCATCTCAGGGTAGATCCAATAGGCCTGTGGGTCAATCCCCTGATCTCCCTTGCTTCTGAGAGGATAAATGGGATGAGTGTACTTAATTGAGAGACCCCAAAATTGGTTTCTTGACCTGAGGGCTAAGAGCCATAATGGTAGAAAAGGCTTATTTAATGATCCAAAATGCTCTCTCCATCCCACCCCCTCCCCACTCCTGGTCAAAATCAGAGACAACACCATATCCCAGAAGTACTGACAGTGGTCCCCACAACATCCCATTTAAAGGCTCCTGCAAAGCAAAACAGAGCAAAACACAGAAAGATGGTGGAAGATGACAGTGGACTAACATAAACCAAGAATTGGCAGAAGTAGCTCTAATGGCAGCTGTTCTGCTGGATGTAGCATCCCTTCAAGTCAGCACTTGTATGAGGCTGGAGATCTGGTTAATGAATTCTTTTAAATCCCCTTCAGAAAAGAGAATCAGGAACAGGTTGAATTCACCTGGGTCAGATAACACAGTGTACATTCACAGTTTTGCTCCAGGAGCATATAAACCCTCCTGCTCTGTTACAGAACAGTCCAAAGAAGTCCTTGATCATCGTGACATTCTGCAGAACATCATCCTGGTCCAATACTTTGATGACAAAATGTTAGCTGGACTTGGTGAACAGGAATGAACTGGCAAATAATCTGAGTGTTCCTTATGACACATGCACCAGAGAGAAGGAAGTAATTCCTACAAAGATTCAGAGGCCAGACGTCCAACAATCTAGGGAATACTGGGACATCCTGCCAAGTCAAGAACCAGTTACTGCATTTTGTATCTTCTACTACTAAGAGAGGCAAGCACTAGGGAGTATTATCTGGATTCTGAAGTCAGCATGTACAACACTTAGGAATGTTGCTCTGACCATTTCTTGGGTCACTCAGAAGGCTGCAAGTTTTGAGTACACAGTCAGAAGGGCTTTGTACCTCTCTATGGTTCAGGCTGTAGTGTAGGGGTACCTCTTAGTGATATGTGGGGTAACAATAAATGAGACATTTCACAACTACAGCAGGACAGGGGCAAAATGATCAGACATCTAAGAAAGGAAAATCTACGTCATCTCATAAGGCCAGCCATGCTGACCAGCAAAAGTGCTGGTTGAGGGTGAGGGGAATCTAGAATAAGTAGAAGAGGGAGATAATAAATGTTAATTATGGCTTCAGGACCAATACGCAACACAGAGGACTACAGCCTGTCCCACTAACCTTTTCGTTGATGTTTTCCTTTTTGTATTCTTTGTTTTAAAAATATTGTGACCTGCCATTATCCTCGAGAGAAAGTGAACTTAACATGGGACACCAGGTGGTATAGTAGAGCGGGGTGGATGACTGGAGATGCTGGTGGTTACTTCAACATATCCCCTTCATTTATTCCCAGAGGTTTTCTTTTTTTTAAAATTGAGATATAACTCATATAAAACTTATCATTTTAAAGTATACAATTCAGTGATCTTTAGCACAGTCACAAAGTTGTACATCTATTACCACTATCTAATTCCAGAACATTTCATCCCCTCAAAATGAAATGCAAGACCCATTAACAGTCACTCCCCATCTACTCCCGAGTTTGCAAGCAGACAGTTCCCATGCTTGGCTTCTGGAGTCTCTTTGCCTGAGAGCATTCTCTGGTTATGAGGGTGAACTTGGTCCACATCCACGCAGGCTGGACATAGCAAGGAATTAATACCTCAGAATCGACCTTCAACCAGTGAGGGATGGAAAGTGGTGGGTAATATTCCCAGCTACCTTGTCCTTCAGTGCAATAATTCAGATGTTTTCCATACTATGTCTCAGAGGGTCCCCAGCAGGATTGGGTCTCAGTTGTCCATAGTGGTGACTCTTTCAATCTGTCTCAGTTCCTCAGTCTTCCACAGGATTTCCTGAAATCACTTCCCAAATAAACTACCTGCACCCAAATCCTTGGGAAAACCGACCTAAGATTCTTTTCAACATGACTATCATGAGGTCTTTGTCAAGCACCTTGCTGAAATTCTGACATACTATACCTCTCATGCTTTTAAAAAGACAAATGAGGCCGGGCGTGGTGGCTCACGCCTGTAATCCCAGCACTTTGGGAGGCTGAGGTGGGCAGATCACGAGGTCAGGAGATTGAGACCATCCTGGCTAACATGGTGAAACCCCGTCTCTACTAAAAATACAAAAAAATTAGCTGGGCATGGTGGCAGGTGCCTATAGTCCCAGCTACTCGGGTGGCTGAGGCAGGAGAATGGCTTGAACCCGGGAGGTGAAGCTTGTAGTGAGCCGAGATCACGCCACTGCACTCAAGCCTGGGCAACAGAGCGAGACTCTGTCTAAAAAAAAAAAAAAAAAAAGACAAATTAGTTTAGTCTGCCATATGTGATTTTTTTGAGACAGGGCCTCACTCTGTCACCCAAGCCTGGAGCGTAGTGATGTGACCATATGCTGCCATGCCCAGCTAATTTTAAAATTTTTTGTAGTGATGGGGTCTTGCGATATTGACCAGGCTGGTTTTGACCTACTGGCCTCAAGCAATCCCCCTGCCTGGAACTCCCAAAGCGTTGTAATTATATTCATGAGACACTGCAACTGGCCCTGCCATACCTGATTTCTTACTAGGGAGATCCATGCTGGCTCCTGGTGGTTATGTTTCTTTTCCAAGTGCTCATGAAAATCCATTTAATAAGCTATTAGTTAATTTGACAGTAAGCCCATTGCTATTTTACAAAACTATACAGGATTTTCCAAGTTCCATTTTGCTTTGTCTAACAGTGGTTTTTCAATCTGTAAAAGTTAAAGGATGTATTATAGGTAAAAAAGAGAGGAAGTTATACTTCATATAATGTAAGAGATTGACTACTTTTCATCAATTCATATTCTACAATAAGCAATAACAGCGACACGCTTACTTGATGGAGGAGCTGATGACACAATGCGAAAGACACCACAGCCCCCCACAAAAGCCTCCAAATCAGTTGTCACCAACCCACTCACCTCTATTCTCTTCAAGACAGAGGTTATTACCTTTAAGTATAATATTTCCCCTTTTTCCTAAGCAGTTTTGAAAATGGTTTGGTCAAAATATTCTTGTCTAAATACTACTGTTTTGTCTAAATGTGAAATATCATTTTGCTGAAATAGCTTTTCTTTCTGGAAGACTGGCTTACATGACAATTTACGTTTTGAATATCTAGTGGCAAAGCTTTGGAACATAGGCATTTACACATAAGCAGAGGGAAAGCATTAATGCCAAATTTTTGCAACCAGTATATATCTAAAAGCACCAAGGGCTTAAAATTTAAGCATCTCTATAAATCTCTTTCAGTTAATCAGAATGGAAATAATTAACAGCAAAGGCTTTATCAAATAAGATTACACAGTCAAGGTAGGGCAGTATTTTTCTCATGCTGAGTTTTATAAGACATACGCAAATGATCATTTAAACATTTATTTAATATAGATTAAAAATGTAATACATAAAAGAGAAAAAATGAACACTAAAATGTCAAACAGAAGAAAACCCTTTACATTTTATTTTGGTCAACAAAAAGTCTGTGCATAACTCAGCAGCAGGCCTGAATTAAACTAAACCAAAGCTGCATTGTGATGGCCACCAATGTACAGACTGCCTGTCTGGTTTAGCACATTAAAAGTCTAATCAAGGCTCAAACCAACATCCTTAGAAATTCTATA
>NW_012116755.1:2282454-2339200 GCF_000951035.1 Colobus angolensis palliatus
TTTTAGTGTTTAACTAAAGGAGAAGGAAGAGTTTGTAACAACAACAACAACAACAACAACATCAACAGCAACAAAAACCCATGCTGAAAAAAGTGCTTTCTCAGTTAAATGGGATAAATCTTAAAGTTGGGAAACTACTAAAAACAATAAAAATTTAAAACTGCATTTTGCTAAGGGTATAGAGTAAGTAACAACAACAACAACAACAACAAAAATGACAAACCAGAAACACTAAAATGTGTTTGCATGTGAAAGAATCATCATGTTAATTTACATCAAAGAACATCGTATTTGTTTATCTTAATGCTTGGCATAGTTAGGTTTTAAGGTTTTAAAAATATTTTTGAATTTATTATTAAACAATAGGAACATACTGTACAGAATATTTCAAAATTGCTATCAAGAAAACGAGTACAAATTTTACCTAGCAATATAGATTTCTTATCAACATACCTTTTTTCCTCACTGGTATCAAACTGACAAAGGTGTAGGGAGAAAGTAATTGAATGGTTTCTGAAGGACACACTAGCCCTTTAGCCAAGAGTTCTGCTTCTGAATTATATAGAACATCTTGGTCTGCAGACAATGGAATGGATTTTTGGAGAGAGTGTCAATTTAGGGCTAAAGAAATACAGGGTGAGAATGAAGCCCTCAACAAAAGCTCCAAAAGGGCACAGACACTGGTAAATGACCTAAATATGGAGAGAGAGGTGAGGAGAAAATACATAGTAAATGCTGGCTTGTTATTGCATTTTCTTCTCTCCCTTCTCTGATCCATTCATCTTCTTAAGACTGCCTTCTGTGTCCTTTTGCAGGGAAATTATCTTACCCTTTAACATTTGTTTCTTCAGTATTTTAAAAAAAGCCTATAATAAAAATAATAAATTCAAGGCTATTACTAAAAGCCTGAATAAAAATAATAACAAGCCCTATGCTCCAATCAGTAAACTCGTTTTTTGGAATAAAATCTTCATTTGTGGAAGTGGAATGATGTCTCTTAGTAGACAGTGTTCATTTAGGGTGTGATACTCTTACTTTTAGAAGCAGGAAAAATTACTAAATATTAATATGTGAAAAGTAAGGACTTTCCTTCTGAGGGATTATTGCTTTATGGACTTGACTTTGTTTCTCCTTACAGGATGTCACTGCCTTACACAACTGTGGATATGATGCCCAGTTTCTGATGATTTGTCCAAAATCGTCTGAGAAAACCAGGCCAATACAAATACAGTAAAATCTCTTGAAAATACAATTAATTCTTACAGATCCACATAAATAAAGTCCAACCTGAAGTCTGATAGGTGATTTTATGTTGACTGTGTCTTTTAAAAAGTGTTCTTATTTAACATAAAATGTAAAATAATATTCTGGAAACAAGTATAAATATTACATTTATTCTGAGTCCAGATACTTTCTGAACTGTAGAAGTGCAGGATGGATTTGACTTATTCATTAGTAATACAGACTCACAAAATGTTATGCTGCAAAAAACGCTGAACCTCCTCTGATAAATGGTCTTTAAGATGGAGAGACTGAGGAAGTTACCTCAATGTTCATGTTCACTGCTGTAAATTTTCCTTATAATTGGTAAACACTACCCATAATAGATAGAATTCACATTTTCAATGAATTCATAGTTTATCATCAAATAGAGTAAATGAATTAAGATTTCATTTTTAAAAATAAAGAGACATATTTATTTGTAATAACTATCTTTTTTTGGTAATAACTATCTTTAATAATGCTATTATTTATTTTTACCCATGGGGAATGCATAAGTACAAACAGTGTTAGCTTCTTTAACATTTATTAAAAAGATAGACTCTTTATACTAATGCAGAAGGATAAGCCTCTTCTTCCCACTCTAAAAATCTCTTCTTTGCTGTAAAGAATTCTCGGTGCATGTGAGCTAAGACTCTGGAGCACTCAGTAGAGAGGCATGTGGGATGACCAGAAAGAATCACTAGGTTTTCTCTGTTTTCAATTAGCTGAAAATAGGAACTCTAGTTCTAAATATTAGAAGTCTAAATATTAGAAAAATAAGGAGAGGGGATATGACAAAATGCTTCAGAATACATGCCTGAGGTGAGACTGCTTGTATGTTTGTGTGTGGCAGCTTCCAGATGAAATCTTCAGTTTTAATCTTCAGGTTCATATCTGGAGATATAAATTAAGAACACAATGTCAGGATATCTTTTGTTGTTGTTATTACCAAATAAGTTTACTTGAAGCAGTGGCACTATATTTCTCACTTCAAATTACTGCCATGATAGAAGTTGGACACATTCAACTTTGTTTTGATGGTGACTCAGAGGGAATTTTTACATCAGGTAGGAGGATAGGCCAGATCACTGCTAAGACTCCAAGTCTCTATATTTGGCATTTAGACCTGTGATAACTTCATATAATTAACCTCAATCATCACATTGACAAGAATAGTTGATATGATTATATGAGTAAAAGTTTAGCAAATCTACTTCTCTAAGGACAAATCTCACCTTGAATTCCCTTTCTAGCTCTGCTCCCCTGGAACTCTGATAAAGGTAAATGTCAACTCAGTTTCCAGGCAAAACATCTGATGACCACATCTGGACCTGGAGGACTATGAATAACTATAAATACGTGGTGGGAGCCACCCCTTTAGGTTTCCCCCTGTGCAATAAGTTCTTTTAACTGGACATGCTCTTAACTGGGCATCATGTGACAGCTACAAGAGACGCTAAGCCTATGTAGAACATGGACTTCTAAGCTGGCTATGACACCCATCTGCATGAATCTCATTCTCTCCAACTTGAACTGTCACTTAGGGGAACAGTAAGACCAGTTCTTCGACTGCTTAGAGTATACCACTGAGGAGAAGAGAACTGCCTAATACTGCCCTGTAAGCTTGCTGTGTTTCCTGTCTGACATCCTGCTAAGTGGATCCATTGCCAAGAGGAGCTTACTGTAGGCCTGTGTGAGTCTAAAGGCCTAGATGAACCTAAAAAGAAGCCCTGGTGGGCATTATAGATAAGGTCAGGCTGGAGCTCCTCCAGTTTCCTTAAATGAAGCCTTCTGGACTAAATGATCCAGCAACTACCACCAGCTTGACTTCTCTGGAACAAGCTTAGATTTAACAGAGAACAAACATCAATCCAGAGAGAGAAATCCAAGGCGGGATCAGTGTGGCTTACTGTGCCAGTCTTTTCCTCAGATCTTTGATTTGGTCATTCTTCTTGGTAAGAATCTCTTTCATGTTTCGATAAGCTGCTGTTTGCTGAAATTTCTTTTCTAATTCCTGCTTAGTAAAAAATGTCAGCCCATTACTAAAAAAATAGTTAAGGAAAGAGATAACAAACGTGATAAAAATATGTAGTTTTTTTGTTTGAATTTTACTAATATTTTGCTAATGATTTTCTAATTTCCTTAAAAGACACATTTATATAAAATTAAGACTATCCAAAGTTTAAACATATATTCTTTCAAATGAGAAGCCATAAAATAGTAACATTTTCCCAAGTACAGTATTGGTAAATAACTCAAGGCCTGGATATGAGAAATCTATTTGAAACATTACACTAATTTTCCAGTAAAATAAGCACACTTTTTTCCCAAGTCCCAAAGTAGTGTATTTTAGCAAAAGGATTTTTAATTTAAATTTTAGTTCCCATATTCTTTTTTCCATTTTTTATATGAACAAATTTTTCATTTCTTTATAGAGAAATTGCTATGTTGGCTAGGCTGGTCTCGAATTCCTGGCCTCAAGCAATCCTCCCCTCTTGGCCTCCCAAAATGCTGGGATTACAGGCATATTCTTAAGAGTCTATTCCCCAAAGTGAAGAATCTAGCTCTCTACATATTTTATATAAATTATGACGAAAGTATACAAATCCTTAAAAAAAAACCGGTCCCCCATCCCTCTGCAGGCTGTGGGAAGAAGGAGCAGAAGAGCAACATGGTTGGATGTAGGGCAGGATTCAAGCCACCTACAGAGGAGCATTTCACCATGCCATAGAGGGAGAGGAGATATCTTATTATCACAGATATTTTAGTACCAAAGATGGAAGAATATCAGTGCCTGGAAATGATTAATCTTTAGAACATATTGGCTAATATCTTGAGAAAAAATAATCTGAATTTGCAGCTGTCCAATGTTTATCTTAGTCACATGTATTCCTCTCTACTGTGTGTATCAGTTAATTGGACATTAACAGACAAATCCCTTAAACATGGTCTTCTGACCTTTTCAGCCATGTGCAGCTGCTCCTGAACCCTGAGTAGGTCGTGCTTGGCTGTCGCCAGATTCTCCTCCAGTGACTTCTGGTTTTCTGTCTTGTCATTAAGTGTCTTCTGAAACTCACTCTTTAAAGCAGTGACAGTGTTTTCCAAGTTACTCAAGTCTTGGGCCTTTATAAAATCCTATGAAAAATAAATGCATGCATGTAATTTCATGTTGATATTCTAAAAATAACTGTTTTAGAATGGTGATTCAACATCATAGGAGATGAAAAAAATGATGTATGTAGTGTGTGCATGTCAGCCTCCCTTGCCAGCCTAGGTTAAGTGCCAGCCCCTGCAGAATCACCAGCAGGCCAGTCCACTGTCAGCCCCGGGTGTGTGGTGTCTTGCACACAGCTGACACTCCGTAGCCACTGAATTCCAAATACATAAAATATGATGTGTGAACTGCTGGTATTTCAATCCAAGATGTGTGTACCAGGGTTGAGATGGCAAATAGGTTTCATTTTGAAAAGCCAAGTTTAAAAAAATCCTCAAAGAGGTCTGAATTCTAAAAAATGATAGAATATAATTTATACCAAAAACTTAATAGACATACGTTTTAGTCATTATTTACAAGGAAATAATATGAGAACCCAATTACTGATTACATGGTTTTCTAAATTTTTAAGATTTTAAGTTTTTTATATTAATATGTACATTTTTGCATACGTTTGACAACTACAGCATAAGACAAGCACTGGATCTTCTCTCTTCCTGGATCTTGTTTTTGACTGGGTAAGATTCACGACAGAAAAAACATTTGTATTGATAAGACAGTAAAATCATCTACAGTTCGTTAATATGTGGATGAAGAAATACTTAGCACTTTCGGCCGGGAGCAGTAGCTCATGCCTGTAATTCCAATAATTTAGGAGGCCAAGGTAGGAGGACTGCTTGAGCCCAGGAAATTGAGACCAGCCTGTGCAACAAAGCAAGACCCCATCTCTACAAAAATATAAAAAATTAGCTAGGCATGATGGCACGTGCCTGTGGTCCCAACCACTTGGGAGGCTGAGGTGGGAGGATCGCTTGAGCCTGTGAGGTCAAGGTTGTAGTGAGCCATGGTTGCACCACCACACTCCAGCCTGGGCGAGAGAATAAGGCCCTATCTCCAAAAAAAGTACTTTCAACAAAAGAAAAAAAAAATCTTTCCTCATTTTCAAAACCTGGTCTTTAAAAAAAGATTTTATTTCATTGCAACTAATAAAAGCATGTATTCACTGGTTGTTCTTGTGTCCAGAATCTTATAGTAAAATTGGAGCAAAGCCCCAAAAAGCTTTTAAACAAATTCATCATCCAAATGTGTTTGCAATTGTTTGACTTATGAGGAATTATAAAGCTGTTCTGGAACATTCGTGTTTTTATAAATCTATTGTCCTTGGCATATAATGGTTGAAAATCATTAGCTATATAAGAAGTATCCTCCTATTTTAAAAATATCTACAGATAAAATGGTTCAATGTCTGAGATTTGCTTCAAAAAAACATGGCGGGTGGGAAGAAAAAGAGGTACAAATGAAACCAGACTGGCCATGCATTGGTAACCGCTAAATAGAATGATGAGTGCATGGGGGTTCACGATACTATTCTCTCTACTTTTGCGTATATTTGAAATTTTTCATAGAGAAAAGATTAGCAAAAGCCTAGTGAAGCAGATTTTGGGATTGTTTACCAGACATTTGCAATGAGAGTATGACCACTAGAAAAGCCAGTGCTGCACTGAATATTTACCCAAATGGTCCTGCTCATAGGAAATCATACTGTAGCATGCACACTCAACAGAAAGGCCACAGGAGACAGACTGTACATACAATGACTTCCCACAGGCAGAGTGACATTCAGTCATTACATTCAGACAAGCGTGAAGAACTACAACACTGGATTTCATTGTATTCTATATTGCCGGTGGGTACAGATGCATTTGCATATTCATAATCATTTTGTCACACTCATCAAAGGCAAACTTAAGTAATGTTCAGTATAATTAAACCCAAATATAAACCAATTAAAAACTTTTCTTCATTTCCTTTCCCCTCCACTGTAATTGGATGTCAACGTGAGAGGGGAAAACTTTAAAAAAAAAAAAGAATATCTTGCAGGCCAAGAAAATTGCAGGAAGGAAATGGCGAGGACATCTTGCATGCCAGGGCAACTGCAGATGTGTGAGCTATGTACTGTCCCCTCTGCCCTGGAGGATACAGAGGGAAGGCCACTGGTTCTCGCCAGGCGTCTCAACACAGGACAATAGAGGCATTCATCTCAGGGAGTGCAAGGGGTGGGGTATAGTGAGCAGTAACTAAGACTTAATTTTAAGTTTATAACTTCATTCTACTTAGAAAATGTGAAAAAGGTAGCTAAAACTTGTTTCACCTTTTGATTTCCTTGATCAAGCTGTAAATCTTGCAGTGCTTTTTCTAGTTTTGACTTTTCATCCAGTGCATTTGTAGCCTGTAGTGAAGTTTAAACAAAACACTTTCAGTATTTAGTCTGTAGGCAGTTCAATAATTGTGTGAAAACATTTCTCAGTTACCTGTATTTCAATGGTCTTCAACCTTGACTTCAATTTCTCATTCTCTTCTTGAAGTCTTAAAATTTCCTTGTGAGTAAATTCAAGTTTTATTATATCAACCAAAATATTTTAATATTTGAAATTATTACTTGTTTCACTTAAAAATCTAATTTTAAAATTTAATTTAAATTACATAACAGCTCAAAAATGCACTACTGATATTTTGGTAATATCCCAATTTCATCCAGCCTATCAGCCTCAGTATCTGTGAGTCAGCTTTGGCTCTAAGACATCTAGTTTCTTTTCTTTCAACATCTTTCCTCTTTCAGTCCTCTGTTTTCAAGTCTTTTCCAAAGACCCCCTTCCCTGCTATCTCTCTCCCAGTTGGTCCTGCAAATCCTGGGTCTATTCTCTGCCTACACTGCACACTGTTGCCCCTTATCCTGAGAACTCCATCATTTCAGTACCATGCTCAAGCCCACAGATGCTTCTGACTGAGTTGAGGCCAAACACCTTTACTCTTATACAGCTCAAACATTCGAATCACCTGTGTCATTTTTCACTAGGCTCCAACAAACACATCAGCCCAGTCAGAGAGCACTGCACTCTGTTCCAAGTCATGCTGCCTCCTACCTGACCACTGCCTGTTCTGTTCACCTGCCCAACACACTCATTTCTCCTTCCTCTACAATTTAATTGGTCTTCACCCTTCAAGGCCCAGCTTAGGTATTCCCTTAGCCAAGAGTCTGTTCTCACCTACTCTCATCCACATACAACTAAGTCTTCTCTGCTACCCAGTGTGACACCTGTAGCACACAGGAGAGGATTCTCTGGTCTCTATTTCTAGAACATCGGTTCTACCTTCCCAATGAAACTATTACATTTTTGGCCGGGCACAGTGGCTTACGCCTGTAATCCCAGCACTTTGGGAGGCTGAGGTGGGCGGATCACGAGGTCAGGAGATTGAGACCATCCTGGCTAACACGGTGAAATCCCGTCTCTACTAAAATACAAAAAATGAGCCAGGCGTGGTGGCGGGCACTACTTGGAGGCTGAGGCAGAAGAATGGTGTGAACCTGGGAGGCAGAGCTTGCAGTGAGCCTAGATTGCACCACTGCACTCCAGCCTGGGTGACGGAGCAAGACTCTCTCTCTCAAAAAAAAAAAAAAAAACCTATTACATTTTTGAGGGCAATGGAGCATGTATTACACTGCTTTTTATCTCCAATAACATCTAGCATAATGTTGAGAATACAAGGGTCATGAAAAATAGCTGAAATCTGAAATGCTTCAAAATCAGAAACTTTCTGAGTGCTGACATGATGCTCAAAGAAAATGCTCATTGGAGCATTTCAGATTTCAGATTTTTGGATTTGGGATGCTCAACTGGGGTCTGTATAATGCAAATATTCAAAAATCTGAAATCTAAAACACTTTTGGTCGCAAGGATAAGGGATACTCAACCTGTGCTGATAATTTTGTTTGTTTGGGGAGCCGCGGTGGCTCAGGCCGGTTGCCCTGGCACTCGGGGAGGCGAGGCTACACGTTCGAGGCCAACCTGGTCAACATTGATTGATAATTTTGTTTGTTTGTTTGAGATGGAGTCTCACTCTATCGCCCAGGCTGGAGTGCAGTGGCGTGATCTCAGCTCACTGCAACCTCTGCCTCCTGGGTTCAGGTAATTCTCCTGCCTCAGCCTCCCAAGTAGCTGTGACTACAAGCGCATACCACCACACCCGGCTAATTGATAAATAATTTTTATAAACTTAAAAACCCTTTTCCTTGTTACCGTAGATCACAAACTTTAAATGTCCATCAATAAACGCTGTCCAAAATTTCATGCTCTTCACTTTACCTTGAAAAGGTGTGATCAGGAGCTACTTCAGGCTCTCTAGAAGGTTAAGTATGCCCTCTTCTGGCCCATGGGGTACCATCAAGTAAAACTACTGTAATGGACTATTTATGCTCAGAGGACCTGAATCAAACCTTCCACTTCTGTTTCTCTACCCTAGGCAATGAGAGGACAGAATTAGAGGCTTTCCATTTCTCCAAATAATAACATTACCTTGTTTAGGAGTTCTGCTGTTCCACCTTCATTAAGTGGAGCAAGTTTTGGCTTTGTGATATCTAAGATGGGCTGAAACAAAATAAAGAAACCAAACTGAAATCACCACAGAATAAAGCATGTATAATCATTGAAAACTTGCACTTTGCAAGTCGAAAATACTATATACAAACATACCCACTGGGATGTCAGTTCCATAGGTGTGGAAATTTCTGTTGGTTTCATCCTTTGTTATTCACAGTGCCTAGGATATGTCTGTCCTACAGTGCCCAACACATGTTAGAGATAAAAATAAAACCCATCTTCCCAGTATCTTTTAAAAAATATAGATAGAAGGAAAATGAGGGAAGAAAGGAGGAAAGGAAGGAGCTCAAAGCCAGATCTGATATAGAGCCTAGCATCTAGAAACTAGAATTTTAACTTGTGGGAGTTGAAACAGTGATTTCTACATGAACCTTAGACTCTGTGAAAAACAGTAATATTGATGAAGATCTAGGCAAGTATACTACAGATAAACAATAACTTGGCACAAACAATACAGTAGTTTAGTAATATGTATTAAAAATAAAATAATTCATGCCCTCTGATCCAGAAATTTCTTAGCCAGAAATATGACCCAAAGGAATAATAGGAAAGTGTTTTGCAAGTGTATGTACATAGATTCATCTCAGCAGTATTTACCCAACAATGGAGCATTTATGGTGTGTCTGTGAAATAGAATGGTAAGTGGTCATTCCAATTAATGAGAATGATTAGAAAGAGAAGTAGATAACTATTAGTATTGTCTCCCTTTGTCAGATGAGTAAAATGAAGTTCAGCTACCTCAGATAACCTGCTCAAGGTAACACAGCCAGGAAGTCAGAGCCAGGATGTGTACCCAGGTGTGGCTGACCCAAGATAGAGCCTGTGCTCTGCATCTTCTGAGCAGAGTATTTATGAGTGGGATTGACACTGAACTCAGGGATTATGTGTATGTGTAGGCCATCACAGACAAGAGAAGTTTTTCATAGTTACTCCCAAAACATTTTTTCTTTTGCCTGAAGATATGAGAGACAATTTTTGAATTTTACTCTTGAATTGAATGCTTTTCCTTAAGAGGTGCAAGTTCTCAGTTTTGATCTCTGAATTCTTTGAGTGACTTGAGGATTTTAAATACTGGCTATTAAGATATGGATTTAGAATGACCAAAAAGTTACCTTTTTGTTTGAAGATGTAATCTCTGCTTTTTCAAATTCTGCAACTTGTTCTAATAATTCTCTTGAAGACAAAAGCAAAGATAATAATTATTCATTTAAAATAGTTTTATACCGCACACAAGAAGAGTAAAATCACTGGTACCAACCCATTACATGCCAGAGAGAACAGAGCAAGGTGGACCAAACTTCACCATATCAAAAATGTTAGTTGCAAATGGTTGAGAACCTAAACCACATGGACTCAAATGTAATCATCCACAGCACCTGGCACTTTGCACCTAGTAGGTATGCAACATCTACTGCTAGAAATAAACTACAATGCTAATACAAATATGAGGGAAATTTATAGTCAACTTTGTATTCTTGAGGTGCTATGAGGAGATTGTTTTATTACATAATATGTATTGTTAGTTAGTAGGTGTTCAAAAAAGACAAACTGATTCTTAATAAAGTAGCCTCAGAAAAATGAAAATAGTCCATAGTAACTACTGAAAAAGAGTATCACAAATTCCTAGGAAAGACAGATAGTGGGGCTGTGCCATCTGAAGATTTGCAAAGGCCAATGAGAAGTGACTATACACAAGCTTAAAGCGTTAACAGCAGTCAGCTTCTAAGCTTCTTAAAGCGCCCCCTTCTCAGAGTTTTCTCACCAGTCACCTACTGACAGTGGCAGAAGTTGAGTGATTTTCCTCCCCTGCTCCCAGGTTGTCCTCAGCATTTTTCAGCACTCTGCATGTGAACTGATGTGCTGTGACTGTGCTTAGAGTAGTTCACGGGGCTTGGTGGTCAGTCCTTCCTGATTTCTGGCATGCCTTCTCTTAAAATGAGTTTCAACTTCACCAGTTTTACCATATTTTTTGAATTTGAGCTCTTGATGTCCATATTATAAGCTTTTTTTGTATTTTATATTTCCTATTTTAAAGTTAATAAATGTATACTTTTAAATTCAATTATTTAGAAAACTTCCAATGCTACTGGATTGAATTGATGGTATTTATTGTATTTGAACTGACTTTTCAACTGCCTCATAATCTTTATTTCTTAGTTGACCAATCTATAAAGACTGATGGTAATACTGACCAAGCTAATAAAAATGCAGCAAAAAATAATTAATGATAGCCTGAAAAGCAATTTCATAAATCTCAATGGCCTTTGTAATACCTAGGAACAGTAGAAACAAAGAACTTTTAAAAGGGCACTTAGTGGTACCCAAGAGATCACTCAGTGACTCAATACTTTGCTGTTACCCTACCCAAATTTTCTCACACACCAGCCCCAAGAAAATATGCAGCAAAGATATTCACTAACTTTTAAGATTATGCTTGGGCCACTACTGTCACATTTGCAAGTTCAACTTTTATTACCGGTTTTCAAGTTCAGAGATGTCTGTCTGTAGCTTCAGATACCACTTCTCAGCTTGTGCAAACAGCTGTCGCAGAAGTAACACATTGGTATAGGCAGTGTTGATGAGCTCAGATTCCACCTCGCTATGAACCACAGCTTGCAATCCACTGAGAACTTCAGAGACTTCATCTATGGTGAAGGTCTCCTCCACCAGCCTAAAAAACAACCATGATCCAAAACTTACGGATAAACAACAAAAAAAATCTACAAAATACAACAAAATTAAGAAACCCACATTCATGCAATCTAAGAAATTCAAAGATTACAGTGAAAATCTCTCTGGGAAGTATCTTCTTTATTAATAAACATTGAACATAATTTAAACTCAATTAACTTTTGACATCTATTCAAATGATTAAATTGTGCACATCCTTTAAAATGCTCAAACACATTCCCCAAACCATCATCTACTTTTTTCTTTAACTTTTTAGTATTAAATGTCTTATTTCAAACTCCACTGAAATCAGTCTTATTACATTTAATAATTTCAAAAGTAACCTGGAAGGCATAGTCTCATTTCTTTCTAATATTTCTCTAGCATTTTAATAACTGTATGAACTATTCACAGGTTAGTAAATGTCTATGGGAAATAAACGGTAATTATATATTGCTTCTCTTTGCATTCTTGAGACCCAAAAGAATAATAATAATAAAAAAAAAACTAGCTTATCTTAAAGTTCCACTGAACACTCCACAAAAATGAATATCATAATCAACAATAGCATTAGAAATCTACTCTAAGGGCAAGGCATGGTGGCTCACACCTGTAATCCCAGCACTTTGGGAGGCAGAGGCAGGTGGATCACTTGAGGTCAGGAGTTCGAGACCAACGTGGCCAACACAGCAAAAACTCTTCTCTACTAAAAATACAAAAAATTACCTGGGTATGGTGGTGCGTGCCTGTAATCTTAGCTACTTGGGAGGCTGAGGCAGGAGAACTGCTTGAAACCAGAAGGTGGAGGTTGCAGTGAGCCGACATTGTGCCACCGCACTCCAGCCTGAGTGACAGCACGAGACTCTGTCTCAAAAAAAAAAAAAAAAAACAAAACAAACAAACAAAAAAAACTACTCTCACATAGAGAATGCTTGGGTTGGAAGAGAACTTTGGTGCCATCTTCTACAAGCCCCTAACTTTACAGATAGGAACACAGGTTTGAAGAGTGGAGATGACTTGCCTATGGTCACATTGGTGGTGACTAAACCCCACAATCATCTTCAACAATGGTGCTGGGCAAAGGATTCATGCCCAACAGCTGAATCCTTGAAAAAGCTTCCATGTGTGCCTTCTAGTTTCAATGACAGTATCACAGTAACACAGTCCTCTCCTCTCCCTACCTCTACCCTCCAAAGTCTCTTCTCCCGCAGACTCTCAGCAGATGAAGGGCAACTACCCCAACCTCAGCTTTATTTTCTTCCTACTTCCAAAAAGACACCATCAAGCAAGACCCAGTTACACTAAAGCATTATCATAGTTAAACTTGAGTTAATAGTATTTGTTTTATAATTCTTTAATGTTTCATCTAGCCAGAATTTAGTCCTTCTCAAAAAACCAAAACATTTTTTTACAAAAATCCTTATTAAAATATTAATAATCTTTCTATAATCTTTAATAGAACATATGTTCTTGCCAATTAAATTGTTGCTTTCATCTGCTGGGGGTTAGGAAACCAGATTACCAGATGAGTTTAATGGGCTGAATGGTCTAAGGCTGATGGCTTCTAATACTGACACATTCATGGTTTTATGGCAGCTGGAGCTCACTTGGAGGTTGTTTTCACTTATGTCTGACTTGACATTCATCTCTTGCTACAAATCAACTATGGTTCAACTATTATTATCTCATGGTGGAAATCAACTAACAATTTTGGTACTAGTCAGCATTATGATTTCCTGCTGTTTTCCTCTCTTCTAATTATTCAGTATGAAACACAGACGTGTTTTCTCACTAATTTCCATGTCTTACAGCTCTAACCATTTAATTAATAACTCAAGTAATTAAAGTTCTGGAATCTTTAATACAACCAGCCAATCACTAATCCACAAACCCTTGGCAAATTCCTGACTACCCTTCTGAAGCTCTGGCATCCTGTAATTATCACGTGCATTTCTGATAATAGACTCATTGCTTCCACCACGATACAACTTCTTTTGTTTCCTGTATCCACGAGGCTTAGTGTAGTTGCTCTTAGCAAATAATTGATCATGATGAATCCCAGAAATTGACTGACATCTGCTATGGCACCCCCATACTGGCTACCAGAAAGAATCCATGTTCCTATTTGGTTTGCTTAGAGTCCTCCTCTGATACCTGCTCTCCTTGAGGTCTTGGAAGCAGGAATCTACAGTTTTGAGTCTCAAGCCTCTCTTTGAACGAGCAAAACGCATATAATTAATAACTTCATTTTGATGGTGCTCATTTAGGCCCAACTCTGCCTGAAAAAGAAAGAGGTAATTTAATTGTTAGTCTTGAAGAACTGATCAAAGAGCCAACAATGAAAATGCATAAGATATTCTGTGGTCGAGACTGCTAGATCTCCGTCAAATTCTATTCTTCCCTTCTTCCTGGCTGCATGGCTGCCCAGCTAGATGACACTTCCGTGCGCTCCTTGCAATCAAGTCACTGCTGGCTACTTCTCAGCAATGAATGTTGTGGTCTAGTTCCAAAGACCTGGCCTTAAGATATGGGGTGTACCTCTGCCACTCCCTGTTTCTCTGAAACCTGGAAGAGGTGGTGACTTGACTGAATCATGCAGACAACATCAACGCCCTAGAGGCTGGGGGAGCCACGAGATGAAAGGGGCCCACATCTCTACCTCATGGAGAGACACTGACCATGTCACTGAACTGAGATGAGCAGTAAGATGGCTGTTAAGTGAGAGAGAAATAAACTTCTGTATTCTTCAAGCCACTTAACCTTACAGCAAAAAATAGCAACTCTGTTATAGCAGCTTAACCCTTACCCCCATTAAATACAGCTTTAACAAGTATATTTGATTTGGAAAGAACCACTAATTGGTCTGTACTTTAAACCAGATGACAGCTTGACAGATATTTAAGAGGCAAGCCCAAGGAGGTAGGGCTAGCACCCAAAGAATAGAGCAGGTCAGCAGTCAGCTAAGGGCAAGGCATCATCCATGTTAGTTGGATTTGTAATTAAGCAGCTGATGAGTTTTACAAAGCAGTTTAGGTGGCATAAGTCTTTAAGGTCTGGAGGATAGAATGGAGACAGCAAGAGTTGAAGGGAAGCGAAAGGGAAATCTATAAGGTAACCAAGTGCAACAGGTTACAGCTGCATATGCACCTGAGTTGTGACTAACAAGACAGATTTCTATTACGCACTGAAAGTAATTGACTACCTACATTAGAGACAATATTATCTCTGATAGTCACACATCAATATGCGCAAGAATATCCCACAATTTAGAAATATCACAAAACAATGTCACAATTTTCTAAAAACAAAGCACAAATACAGATTCTTAATCATTATTCATTGTCTATAGTATAAATTTACACTCTTTGCTCCTCAAAACCTCCCAAATTCTTTCTCTTACCCTGTTTCCCAGGATTCTACTAAATGAACACTCTACTTTAGCCACACTAGTCTGTTCATCAGTCCTGAAACATGACTTAAAATTTCCTGCCTTGACTTCCACTCATGTTACTCTGATCCTAAAGTATCTCTCCCCATTCCTATTCGAGAATCTGAATCCTACCCAGTGGTGTGATGGTAAGTATTTAACAGCAGGTTTTCTAGGTAGGGGGGTCCTGATTTGTAGCACTGCTGATTTCCATGGCATAAATACTTCCATCATGGCTGATTTCAAGCCACTAATATAATGTCACTGAATGAAGAGGTGAGAAGAAATGCATAAAATTGGCTCTCAGCAGCCAGTACACACAAGCTCCACCACATCACTGAATTCCTACCCACCCTTCACGGCCTAACCTGTTTCACCTACTCTGTGCCACCTCCCAATATGCCCTCAGTAACTCTATAGATATGTCTTCCTCCAAAAGCTAGCATATATAATCTCTGCTACTTCTTTGGTACCGTCACAGGCTGATTACTACCTTGTATTATTGATTATCTTTTTTTTCAGGTTTTGCTCCTCCAAGTAGATTGTAAACTCTATGAGGGCATGAACCATTTCTTATAATGCACAACACCTAGCATGGTGCCTTGTGCCAGCAGGTGGCCAGTTCCTGTCTGTTCATTCCTTTCCCTCCTTTCAAGGAAAGTTAAGACTGTCCTAGGACCAAGAAGGAAAAATTACTCAAACTGAGAGGGGTAAATGACAGAAAACTTCCTTTAAAATGGATTGGAATGAAGAAAGAGGGTAAAGGTGGACAGCTGAGTTCAAAAGGAAAAACAGCATCAGCCTAGGAAATGCCTATTCACAAACCTTTACTTCCACACACATATGTATCTATGTCAAATCTTAGAGAGGAAATGGAATAGGTAGATGTGTGGTATAACAGACAAAGCACTGGATTAGAAACCAGGTTTAGTTCTAGCTATGCAACTATCTACCTTGGTTTAACAGTCTGTTACCAAGTCACTTAACCCCAATGACATTAGTTTTACTGTCTGTTAAATGAGAGGTAGATATGACGATCAGTCCTAAAATGGTTAGAAACAATGGGAGGTATCCAAGTGGGGAAGTCAGAATTTGTTTGCATTTTGTTGTAGAAATATTCTGTTAAAATAATAATAAAAAGAGCTGAAAACATATAGCAAGAACTACTGCCAGAGGATTGCCAAGCTAGTGTCTTGAAATTGTAGCATAAATTGTGTATGTGTGTTTAGGGGGAAGGAGATAGAAGAGGAGTGGGTAAAGTACCAGAAATGGTTCCCTGTTCTTTTTTTTTTTTTTTGAGGCGGAGTCTCGCTCTGTCGCCCGGACTGGAGTGCAGTGGCCGGATCTCAGCTCACTGCAAGCTCCGCCTCCCGGGTTTACGCCATTCTCCTGCCTCAGCCTCCGGAGTAGCTGGGACTACAGGCGCCCGCCACCTCGCCCGGCTAGTTTTTGTATTTTTAGTAGAGACGGGGTTTCACCGTGTTAGCCAGGATGGTCTCGATCTCCTGACCTCGTGATCCGCCCGTCTCGGCCTCCCAAAGTGCTGGGATTACAGGCTTGAGCCACCGCGCCCGGCCAGTTCCCTGTTCTTAACCATGCCCACAAATCCATATACAATTTAAGAGAAGTACAAGGAGGAAACTGTAATGATAAAAATGAGCATACTTTAATAATACGTATCAGATACTGAATGCTTAATATTTTCACAGGTACTGCGCTATTTATTTTATACGCATTATCTTATCATATTAACAGCCTCGTGTAGTTATTATCTGCAATTTACTAATGAAGAACCTGAGCCTGATTCCAAAGCCTCAGTTGTTAATTGATGGAAAGGGATGACAAAAGATAGAACAGGAAGAGATACCAATTTTTTTGTGATTTCTTTACAACGTATTCTCTTGATATTTTAGGGAAATCAAGAGAATGAGTGGAGAGGGTCTAAACTCAAGAAGGGGAGGGAACAATCCGTTTAGTTCACAGGTGTCTTCTCAGCTCCCAGACAGCGCTTGGAACACGCTGTTTAAACAGAAATTTTGGTTGCTGAGGTATTTCAGTAGCCATTTCACGTGGTGTTCTTAACCCTGGTTTCATCCGTTTTCCTGAACACTTCAGTGCTGTGCACTGTTCTGAGTATGACTGGTAAAATTTAAGATGGCATGCTTATTCGCTGGAGGGATTAATGATCTTTTTTGAGCAAGCCAAAACAAAGGAAATGCCACCCAAATTCCTCAGCCGTAAAATGGAGTACTGGGATTCTTAAAAAGTCACATCCACATCAGAAAGTTGGATTTCAATCACACAGAAAGCTGGATTCGTTCTCCCTGCTCCTCTGGTTAACGTGGGTGTATATGTGTGTGTGCGTGTGTAAACTTGGAGCTTCTTGAAATTGAGAACTCTGAGCTTGTGTTAACGTGTGTGTGTATAAACTTGGAGCTTCTTGAAATTGAGTGAGAACCCTGCGTATGTGTTAATGTGTGTGTATGCGTAAACCTGGAGCTTCTTGAAATTGAGTGAGAACCCTGCCCTGCACCTTAGGCCGCCAGCAGTTTCCTCTAGTTCTTTTCACCTGCCACCTAAGACTTGTGACTTGGCTCCGCCCCGGGCAAGCGAGAGAAACGAAGCGACGCGGCTGGACTGCTGGGAAAAGGCTTCACCCAGGATTACCCCAGAAGGGCTTGGGCTGCGGTTAACCGAACCTCTCGCGCCCGGTGCAGCCTCCCTTTCTCAGGGAGGCTGAGGAGCGGCCAGACCCAACTAGACCACGTAATCATTCCGGGCCCACCCACTCAGTGTCTCCAGTCCCGGCCGCGCTCTCTCCTGGGCGCGGTGCGGCTCCTGAGGGCCGGCTACTCACCATGGCGGCAGGCGGCAGCCTAAAGGAACGGGAGGCGCCAGGCGGTGGCCCGCCAAGTCTGGGATCGCGGAGGATAGCTGGACCACAGAAGATGGGGAAGGAGGGTAGGTTGTTTAGAAGCCTCTGGTTGCTAACGGAAACCGAGGCATGTGGACTGCAATTATGCATTTTCATTGGTCCTGAGGATCACGCGACAGGAAGTATTGCGTAACCGGTTGACTGCCACGTGCGCATTGGCTTCCAGGGCCGGAAGTCCCACCTTTTTGTGCTACGTTCACCTTTGGGAGCTGAGTGCGGGTGCAGAAGGTAACCGGAGGGCTGTGCTTGCCTGGGGCCGCCACCGCGCTTGCGCGCTTCGGGGCATCGGCTTGTGGATTGTTGGGAAGTTCTCGTCCAAAACTTCCTGTGGCCTAGGCGACCCCAATGGTGCAATGGACATCCCAGACCTTTCAATGGTCTCATAGGGCGCGGCCCAGACATTTTTTTTTTCAGGAGTTCCTACCTGAGCATCAGGGTGGCTGAGACAGGCCAACAACATCAACGCCTGCAGGTTCTCAAATAGAGCTTCAAACGACCCCTCCCTACGACTCCGCCCATTATTATTACTGTTGTCGTTGTTGTTATTATCTTCTCTTATATTTCCAGTTAAAAGTCTCTAGCAAACTTTTCCCATTAAAAAAAAATGCAAAAAGCATGGGTTTTTCTCCAAGAGCAGTGAATTTCAAAAGGTTCCATATGCCTGGAACCACTATGGAAGCTTGTTGAGCAAATTCCCGGGCCTCATCTCCAGAAATTCTGATTCACAAGTCTAACTTGGGTCCTTGGGATCTGCAGTTTTTAACCGATGTTCCAGGAGTGATCACAGATCAGAACGACTCTTAGAAATGCTGGCTTGGAAGGACAAGAGTAGGATGAGATCTATTATTGCAAATACCAGGGACTCAGAGTCCTTCACTCAGATGATCCAGAGGTGATGTGCAGACATTTGCCCACAGAAGGATCTCAAGCCTTGGGTCAAGAACAGTAAGCAAGGTTCTCCTGTGCTGAACACAAGGAGAACACAAGAACAGTAAGCAAGGTTCACCTGGAGCACTCCAAGGCATGGAAGGATGGCCTGGAGGCAGTGGCGTGGGTATGCCCAACTTCACCTTTGGCTAGGCTCCCTATCCTTGGCACTGCAATGGCATTTGGGCAGAATCCCTGTCTTCTTGCAAGATTCCTAAGGGCAGATTCTCTCAACCCTGCATATTAACCCCTTCCAAGCTCAGTTAAACTTCCCCTTTACCATCCCACCTCCCCATTTCTGTTTAGTGAGTGTTGTTGAATTTGATAATGATGGTTGCCATTATTTAGTGCCTATTATGAGCTATTAATAGACACATTCCATTCCAGTAGTTAATCCTCATAATACTTGGTTCTTTCCTCTGTAGACATTCGTTGTGTTCACATAGTGAGAGGGTCACTTTACAAGGTGTTGTGGGTGCGAGATGAAGTTCACAAAAGCTTTTATGACTGATCAGTAAACAAAGTTGTTCATCAGTTCGCATTGCTGAAAAGCTCTTTTATTTTCTCACAGGCCAAATCCTGTGCTTGTGAAGTGTTATTAATTCAGGGGAAGGAAAGGAGTGTGTGTATAATGCAAATATTACATTTGTGGTTTGGGGATTTTTTAAGTTGTTCTGCAAAACTCCATCAGCTGGTTATTGTAATTTAAAATTCTGCTTTAATCTAAAATCTTCCGTACCAAGGAGGTTATCACCATTAGCCAATCTACCCAACAGAGTTGAATATTGTTACATAAGCTGTCTAAATAGTGACAGCAAATGTGAACATGTATTTTTGGTCTTAAAGTAATGAATTTGGCTCATGAAAAGGCTGAACTTGTACTTCAGGTTGTTTACTAGTGCGGGTTGGTCACCAAAGCAAACAATTCGAGCCGTGAGGGAGAACAGCTCCACCCTTCTTTACTAGTGATCTTCTTAGGCTCTGTTTTTATTTTAATTGCTGTGACAGTTTTTTAAAATGTGTATATGTGTGAGTGTATGTGTGTGTGTGAATTTGGAGGGAGGCACACAAGTTCATTTTGTACCTTTTAGCAGTGTTCAACACAAAATGAAGATAAATTCTTTGTATATTATTATGAAATGAGACTCTTATAACTTTATAAGTTACCAGTTATAATACTAGGACCACCAATTTCAGGGTGTTTGCAACCTAGACTTGGCAAAAGGAGGAATGGGAAGCTGATCATGGCCTCCTCAGGGATGTCAACAGATTCACTCATTCTGCCACTATTTACAGAACCCCTGTTGTGTGCAAAGTTCTGTGGCCATGATAGTGAGTCTGAGGAAAAAATCTGTGGGGGAAATCTGAGGGAAGAAGTAGAGGGACTCAGAAAGCCCCAGCTGCCCCCACACTATAAATTTTTGGGGGGTGTGGGGGACTAAGGTGAGGCTTAAGTAGAAACAGGAAATGAAGAAAATGATTAAGTAAAAAAATGTATATATAAGTGATACACAGAAAATGTAAAAATCTTGAAGGTTATATGGGAAAGAGAAAAGTTTGATAAATACTGAACTGGTAGTAGGTGGAAAATAGGGGAAATCATTTAGGAGATTATTCTTAAGAAGACAGAATCTTTGCAGCATGACTTCTTGCATGAAATTCTACCATACAAATTCTCTTCAACTTCCCCATCTTGCCACATCTTGGCTACTGAGAAAGTAGCCAAGACCTTGTAGAAGAGAATGGCCAAGATTAAAGGGCTCTTTACAGGAGATAAAGCATTTGAGTAGGCCTGCAGTAGGCAAGAGGCTATTTTCAGTTGCTTTCAAAATACCTTAATGATTGGCAGAGTATTGGAGAGTGCTGACAAATTAGATTAGTGAAATCACTATCACATGCATTAAAGGAGGTCAAGCAAGGAAGTGGTTCACCATAAAACACAACTCCCTGTAAGAATGTGTGGATGTTGGCAATTACTTAGCCCAAATTATAGATTAGTTTCACTGATAATCTCAATGCATTAACAACACCCCAAGGGAACAAACACCAAAACCATCAAAATGAGAAGCCTACCTCAAAAAATGTTGAGAATTGGTTGTGGGGAATACCTTCTTGTAGAGTACAAGAAAAATTGTAAACATGATGATATGCATCAAATCCTCTTTCCATACTCCCTTATGCATATGCATATCAGTTAAACCCACAAATTCAGTCTGTACATTCAGCAGCTGTTAATGGGAAGCTGGACTCGCAAGACACGATGGGGAAGGGAGCAATGAACAAGATGGGATTGGTCTCTTTCAAAAATGGCCTTATAATCAAGTCAAGGGAGAATTCAAACTTGCAGAATAATTTCAAAGCAGACAGTTAGTAGTAGGGTAGTTCAGAGAGGGTGTGAGATAGTTTACTTCTGTTGAGACTGGAGAGGAGAGATTCAGAAAAGTCTTCCAGAAGGCAGTGGAATTTGGGTTAGGTTTTAACAGGAGTGTGGAAAAGTTGTGGGTGAGTGTGATGATTGTGAAATTGAGAGTTGTCCTGAACAGGGAACCCAGATTTTCATCAGGTGCTGCAGTAGAAGTGTCCAGAGATGTACATTTAGGTTTATTATTATTACAAGTGGCAAACTACAAAAAGAGATATACTGACAGCTTATACAAGGGTGGAGCACCTTTAAGAAGAGTGTCATTCAGAAATGTGGATCTTCCTAGATCTGTGGTCTTCAATAAATGCTTCCCTGGACTGTTGTCAATGTAAGGGTGTTCACCAATTGCATTTCATCATAGAAAATGGAAACAAAAAATCAAATTTGCTCAGGAAGTTTTGCCTACAAAGCTGGGGCTGTGTAGTCCTATTGAAAGAGCTGAATAGCCTAGTACAAGCTGTGTTCATGACTGGAAGTTTTCTCAATGAGATGGATAAATAATATATGAAAAATAAAGTGAACTCAAATGGAAATGTCATTCTTAGCCAACTTATATGAGTTTGTTTTCCCCACTACTATATTGCAAGCTCCTTGAAGGAAGAAATATTGATTATATAATAACATAGTATGGCTGGCCTTTAATAAGCTCTGAGCTATGCTTGCAGAATTGGATTGGAGATAAACAGGAACATCTCAACAAACATTTGTGAATTCCTACTGGGTTCCAGACACTGTGTTTGTGGGTTGCTTTTGGCCCCGGACATGCACTCTTTTAGAAAGCATATCATAAGGCAGCAGACATATTCAGCTGCAGACATATTCAGCTATCCCTATTTCCCATGTTAAATGTAACTTTGAGGTGATTTATATAACTTTTAGGAGTTTCTGAGAATGAATTACTTAGTTCTCATGACTTAACCCTTATATTTTTATATAACTACTTATTGAATTCTAGTTGACTTAATGCTACATTTTGAAGACATCCCATAAAACAATTACTAATTTATAGGTTTCTTTTTATATTTTGAGCCCAAGCATTTACAGTTGTTCCTTGAACAACAAAAGGGATAGTGCTGCGGACCCCATGCACAGTAAAAAATCCACATATAACTTTTGACTCCCCTGAAACTGAACTACTAATAGACTGCTGTTGACTGGAATCCTTACCAATAACATAAATAGTTCATGAGCATATATTATGCATTATATGTATTATATACTATATTCTTTCGATAAAGTAAGCTAGAGAAAATAAAATACTAGAAAATCATCAGGAAGAGAAAATATATTTACTATTCATTAAGTGGAAGTGGATCATCATAAAAGTCTTCATTTTGAATAGGTTGAGGAGGAAGAGGAAGCAGAGAGGTTGGTCTTACTGTCTCAGGGGTGGTAGAGGAGAAAGAGTTGGAGGAGGTGGAAGGGGAGTCAGGAGAGAAAGGCACACTCAGTGTAACTTTATGGAAATATATAATTTCCATCTGACTTTTTATTTTTTGTTTATCTAAAAATGTTTTTATATAGTACCAGTCCTTTCACCATTTGCGTGTTTCAGTGCCTGTATAATAGAAGGGTCCATGTCATAAAGGAAGTTAAAATCGGTCTTGGATAATTGAAACCCTTCTTCCAGATTGTCTAATGTCAATGTATTTTCTGGCACTACTTCTGTGTCTTATCATTTGTTACTGGTTCGGAAGCACTCATCTCCATCAACTTGTGTTCAGCTGATTCATCTGGTGTGGGTCTATTAGCTCTTGAATCTTTCTCCAAGGGTCATACCTTGAAACCCTTTGCCCCCATTCTTTTTTTTTTTTTTTTTGAGACGGAGTCTCGCTCTGTCACCCGAGCTGGAGTGCAGTGCTGCAGTGGCTGGATCTCAGCTCACTGCAAGCTCCGCCTCCCGGGTTCACGCCATTCTCCTGCCTCAGCCTCCCGAGTAGCTGGGACTACAGGCGCCCGCCACCACGCCCGGCTAGATTTTTGTATTTTTTAGTAGAGACGGGGTTTCACCGTGTTAGCCAGGATGGTCTCGATCTCCTGACCTCGTGATCCGCCCGTCTCGGCCTCCCAAAGTGCTGGGATTACAGGCTTGAGCCACCGTGCCCGGCCCCTTTGCCCCCATTCTTATTTTGCATATCTACAATCTCTTTCATGGTTTCCTTGTTTGGCTCATGCACAACCTCCAGACACAGTTTTCTCCAGCAGGAATTTATTGTTTCGGGGTTGATGGTTTTCACGGCTTTTCCTGTAGCAATGATGACATCTTCAGTGGTGTGTAATCTTTCTAGACCTTCATGATGTTCTCTCCGCTGGCATTCTCCTCCATAGCATCGACAATCCTTTCCATAAAGAACCATGTGCAATGAGCCTTAAAGGTCCATATGACCCCGATCTAGAGGCTGAATTAGAGACAATGTGTTTGGGGGCAAGTAGACCACTTCAACACCTTTGACATGGAACTCATGGGGTTTTGGTAGCCAGGGGCATTGTCCAATAAAAAAGGAAACTTTAAAAGTTAGTCCCTTACTGGAAAAGTACTTCCTGACTTCATGGACAAAAGCACTGATGGAACTAATCCAGAATAAGGGTGCTTGTTGTGCATGTCTCCTTCTTGTACAACCAAAAGATTGGCAGCTGGTGTTCACCTTTTTCCTTCAACGCTCAGAGATTGCAGCTTTATAGTTAAGAGCAGTCCTGATCATAAACCTCACTGCATTTGCACAAAACAGTGGAGTTAGATAATCCTTTCCTATTATATTTTGGTGCTCATTTCTCTTCTTTATGAATAAATGTCCTTTGTGGTATCTTTTTTCCCAGAATGGGGGCATTTTCATCTGCGTTAAAAACCTATTTAGGCAGCTATCCTTTCTCCTCAATAATTTTCTTAGTGGTGTCTTGAAACTCACCCACTGCCTCTTAGTTGGCAGAAGCTGCTTCTCTCATTATCTTGATATTTTTAAAGCCAAACCTCTTTCTAAAATTATCGACCCATTCTTTGCTGGCACTAAATTCTCTGGCTTCAGATCCTTCATCTTCCTTTTTCTTTAAGTTTTCATATATGACTTAACTTTTTCTCAAACTATATTAGAGATGCCTTTTTTAGAGCAATCCTACACTCACATGAAAGCTGCATTTTTAATACAAGGTTAAAAGGTAGTTCACCAAAAGTACAAGGTTTTTGCAGCAACTGGAGTAGATGCAGTGACGCCGTCATGAATTTCCTTTTCTTCTTTTTTACAATGGTCCTTATGCTGGAGGGCAGCTGCAGCCACAGACCTAAATCTGTGGTACATATCAAGTAATTCAACTTTTTCTTGTAATATCGTGACTTTATGCTGCTTACTGGGAGTACTTCCAGCATCATTAGTGACACTTTGTATGGGTCCCACGATATTACTTAAGGCTTACAGTATTGCACTACACACAAAATTTGCAAGAACTGCTGGAGATCACTTTTTGCTATGATACATAATTTACTGGAGAGATGAATTGCTCAGGTGGAGATAATTAGCCTCATAGATATTTTAAGCTGATACTTGAAACGTTTGAGCTCATTGCAATAGCAACAAGAGGTGGCTACAAAATTATTACAGTAGTACAAAGTGTGCTACAGTTAATTATATGCAGTTATGGTTTAATACTGCATCTTTATGTTTGTTTACATTTCTCTCTGCTGTGAATGATGCCATGTGTTCGCTAAGTGTTTCTGTGCATAAGTTTTGATAAATTTTATGTTTCTGTAATAGATTTATGTATATTTTAGGGTAGTGAATTATAAAATAGACCAGTCTGTACATATATTTTATGCATTAATTAAAATCCTAAGTTTTTGGTATTTCTTTGGGTTTTTTCAAATAGTCAAAAATCTCCAAAATTTTTTCCAATATATTAATCGAAACATATCCATGTATAAGCAGACCTACACAGTTCAAACCCATGTTGTTCAGGTGCAACTGTGTATTTCTGATTTCAAGCATTTTTATAGGCCGTCGGCCCTGTGTCTAAAGTGCCTATTGGTTGTTAGGAGAACAAAGATGAAGCAAAGTCCCTGCTCTCAAGGATGCTATCCATCCAGCAGGACAGACAGACCCATTAGAGGATCCTGTCATGTCCATATAATGTAGTCACCTTTTAGGAAACCAGGCAAGGAGCACTTAGCTCAATGTAGGGTTTCAGGGAAAGCTTGGAGGAAAATCCCTGAATTGAATCTTCAGGGATTAGCAAATGTTAGCCTGGGAAAAGCAAGGTAGAAAGGACAGAGGGAACGTAGCAAACTCGGGCACCAATACCTGAAACAGCCCAGCGTGTGGATTCCTTACAAACCCCAAGAGATTAAATGTTAGGTGAGCATCTACTTTTAGAAGCCAATGTTGCCAAAATGTCACTGCTTTGCTAAAAATATTAAGTAGAAAACAAATGACCTGGACAGGGAAAAAAATAACTGAACACACTAAAACCCAGGGTGATATAAAGAAAACTTTCATATCTGGTCTACTGCTACCATTGAAGCTAAGACACCAATCTAAGGGACTAGTGTTAAGCTAATTGGAGAATGTCTTTCTAGGAATGGAGGGAATTTATCTGACTTCCACCCGGTCAGCCTGCAAAACTAACCCACGTACAGGGTTAGCAGAAATGTGGTAGGAATATCTTCATTAAATCATCCACAAATAAGACTGTAGAGAGTAACTTTGAACAGCTAACATACACAAAACTGATATTTTTCGTGTATACAAATGAAGATAAATGGTTCCCAGTTGTTCTTATGTGATGTAATTTGGTTTTATTTTAAAACAGTGAGACTGAATATAAACCAGAAGACAACATGAACTTAAATATCTGCATGTATAAGACAGAAAAATTTTGCATTTTAAGATACTTAACATATGAATTTCTATAATTGATTTTGTGTAAGAGAAACCATCAAAACCATGGAGATAGTTGTTTTTACTAGGATCACTGTCGTATCCACACAAGAAGGTTGTGTTTGTGTGTTGGAGAGATTTTTCCATGTGCCTGTTGTATTTGTTACTTAGAATTTACAATATTGTGAAAACTTTCCCCTTCAAAATGGATATATGTTTTAAAACCTTCTACAATGTGAGTAATTATAGTTTAATTGATTGCATATTTACTGTGTTCCAGTAACACATGTTTCATGTCTAATATGCTATGTTTAATCCTCAAACAGCCTCATGAGATGCATATTATGATTACTCTTATTTGTGAAGAGAGAGAATGGAGGCTAAGTGAATGTAGGTGACTTTTACAAGGTCATGTAGTGAGCTGATGGAAGAACATGCATGAATATGCGGAGGCTACCAGCCAAATACACAGTCTCCCCAGTCCCTGCAGAATGGAGGGACTTGATCTCAAGTCTCACTCTCACACCTCCTCCCAGCAGCATCACCATGGAGAGGCACCAGTACACCTTCACTGGAAAGCTCCATGTGGACCATTCCTTCCTTCTATCCATTCTCGGATACCCTGATTCCTAATTCCTTTGATCCACATTCAATCATTTCAGTGTCCCCAAATTGCCAGATAGAAATCCTAATCAACACTTTTCCTCTCCAGCTTCCAGTGAATGTCTTGTGGGATTCACAATATATTTCTTGATGTCCTGAGATCATCAGCTTTTTCCTTGAAGACTCCTCACCAAAGAGAAAGTTTCCTTTTCTCCACCCTCCCCCTCCCGACACTTGTACTTATGGGTGGCCAGTAGTGTGTACATGCTTCACGGTCACCTCCTGACCCTTGAGTGAAGCACCTCTCAACCAGCCCTCCCTCAATGAAGCTCTTGTTTCTTGCTCTGCTGCTCCTTCTTCTCCATCAACCCTTCAGCATCCAGATCATTCACTCATTCAAGCATACTCAATCAGGCCTTGGGATTTCTGCAGGTGACCTGCAGAATGACTCCACCCTGTCTTGCCATCCCTGATGGATGACCCACATAGCACCCCTTTGTCGTGACTCTACCTGCTGTTCTTCAGAAACTTTTAGCTCCACTTTACTTCAGGACCTGTCTGCTCCCCACACCCCATCATAGCCAGCAGCTGTTCCATGCGTTGCTGAAATTTTAAACTCGGAAATGCTCCTCGCTAATCATCACCAACACTCTGACTATTGCTCTAACTCTCTCACTGCCCTTAAACCTTGCCTCTAACTTGATTGTGATTTAGCTTTTTTTTTTTTTGAGATGGAGTCTAGTTTTGTCACCCAGGCTGGAGTGCAGTGGCGTGATCTCGGCTCACTGCAACCTCTGCCTCCTGGGTTCAAACGATTCTCCTGCTTCAGCCTCCTGAGTAGCTGGGATTACAGGGGCCCGCCACTACGCCCAGCTCAGTTTTGTATTTTTAATAGAGACAGGGTTTCACTGCATTGGCCAGGCTGGTCTCAAACTCCTGACCTTGTTATCCGCCTCTTTGGCCTCCCAAAGTGCTGGGATTACAAGAGTGAGCTACCGCTCCTGGCCGGCTGTGATCTTTGAATCTTCTATTTTCTTCTGGCCCATCAGTCCTTCTTTTTGACTCATTTCTCTTTGGTCTCAAGTCAGAGCCTTCGTGCGATCCTTTAACCCTGAGAAGTTTCTGTTTCTCACCAGATGACTCAGTTTTAACATACTGATGGATTCCAACCTTAAATTTTTCCCGGCTAGGTACAGTGGCTCACAACTGTAATCCCAGCACTTTGGGAGGCTGAGGCAGAAGGATAGCTTGAGCCTAGGAAGTGAAGGGTGCAGTGAGCCATGATCGCACCACTGCACTCCAGCCTGGGTGACCCTGTCTCTCTCTCTCTCTTTTTTTTTTTGTTCTTGTTCCCAAACTAGAAAAGTCACAAAACAACTGTATTGGCTTCATAAAAACTTTTTGACATTTTTTCCCCCAATTTTCTCTGGGCTTTTTAGATGCTTGGATATTGTGGGTCAGCTCCTGCTCCACTCCACCCAAGTGGCTGTCTCCTAAAGCTTTCCTAGTCCCCACACGTTCATCTCCCCCACTTCTCTTAAATCTTAACATATGATTCTCCTGCTACTTTTCTTTTTTTTCTTTTTTTTTTTGAGACGGAGTCTCGCTCTGTTGCCCGGGCTGGGGTGCAGTGGCCGAATCTCAGCTCACTGCAAGCTCCGCCTCCCGGGTTTACGCCATTCTCCTGCCTCAGCCTCCTGAGTAGCTGGGACTACAGGCGCCAGTCACCTCGCCCGGCTAGCTTTTTGTATTTTTTAGTAGAGACGGGGTTTCACCGTGTTAGCCAGGATGGTCTCGAACTCCTGACCTCGTGATCCGCCTGTCTCGGCCTCCCAAAGTGTTGGGATTACAGGCTTGAGCCACCGCGCCCGGCCTTCTCCTGCTACTTTTCTAGAAGGGAAGTTCCCTTAATACCCCTAACCTTCTGCTCAAAGAAAGTACTTTTATCTATAAGCAAGGACATATTTAAAGAGTATTAACACTCAGTAGTGTCTGGGGCATGAGGAAGAAGGCACTCTTAAAAACTGTTGGTAGGAGGATAAACTAGTATGACGTTTTTTGGAGGACAATCTGGAATTTCATCAAAACTGAAAATGTACACACCCTTTAAGCCAGCAGTTTAAGAAACAACAAGACCACAAAGATGTATGTACAGAGATGTTTACAGCAGCTTTTTCTGTGGTAAAAAGTCTTGAGATAGTTTAAATGATCCTCTTATCGGGGAATGACTAAATAAATTATGGAGCAATAAAAGAGTAGTTTTCTGTAGCTGTCAAAAGAACAAGGAAGAATCCATGTGCACAGACATGGAAAGATTTCCATAACATATAGTGAAAACAAAAAAAGTCAAGTTGGAGAATAGTAAGATCCCATTTTTATAAACACACATACATGCAAATTTGGAAAGGTAAAGCAATAAATTCCTCACATCAAAATGTGGGAAGAGGTGTTAGAGTGGCAGTAGGTATGGGAGGTAGTTGATCCCTACTTTATATATGTCTATAACCTGAATTTATTTATTAGGCAAACAGGCATTACTTTTACAGTTTAATGATGAAAAGAGAAAACAAAAGGTAACAGCAAAGCCCCTTTTGTCACTTTTTCCATTGTTTTATGTGCTCACCCCAATCAAGGTACCTTCTTTCTAAGAGCCAGTACTCATTTCTGTTCTCTTTAAATCAGAAATTAGGCAGACATTTCAGGCCACGAGACCTAGATGGAAACCACTCAAAGGAACATGCCCTTTCCTCTTCAAACACTGTTACCAACATTCAGATATTTTCATTTTGGTTGCAGCTCACTATTTTTAGCTTTTTCTTCTTTTTATTTTTCTCCAGATGGCTGAAGATACCCAGGCCTTTCACACTGAAGGTGGGGGTAGGTGGAACAGAAGGAAGGGCTTTACTTGTGGTTGATTAGTTGTTTCATAACCCTTTTCATGAGCTTTCTTTGAGCAGGCATGCTTGGCTTTGGTAAGGTCCTGTCAATATTTCTTTGATTTGAATTAGATGTACTGGGCAGGTCCCATTCAGATATTTAATAGCAAAATTAAACAGAAAGTCACCATATATTTTTTGAGGGACACAAAGGTATATCGTAGGAATATGATGAACATTAGGCTCACTTTCTTGCTACACTAGGGGAAACATCTTTTTTGAGGCAAGGTGCATAGAAATTTTGGTGTGACTTACTGTGAGAGCAATGATTATCATTCATGGTTTACTATTTACTATTTACTCTTTTCACAGATATAGACAGCAAAATTATTAAATGTGTAATAAGTGTCATGGGGCTACAAAGAGATTCTAAGCTCTCATCTTTTCCTGTAGGACACCCATGTATTTTCTTCTCTTCTTGCTCTACTGATTCGCAAGAACTCTTGTCCAAGGTTAACTAGATCCAGTTCTCATCTAAGCCCTTCTACCTCTGCTAGGACCAAGCTCCATCAATTATCCCCTAAGATTTTTCTTTTTGGCTTCTATATCTTCATCTTCTTCCCTTTTCTTTGATCCTTCCTCAGTTTAAAGTCATTCTCAATTCTCGTCCACATTAAAAAATAAAACAATGACAAACCATAAACAATGATAAACCATAAACAATGCTAAACCAACTCTTTCTTTGTCCACACCTTTTCTATAGTCAGCTGCCCTAACCTCCTCCTCCTCTTTATTGCTAAACTCCTCCAGAGAGTGGCCTCTGTTGACTTCTTGCACTTTATATGTCATTCACTCTGCATTTTGGCTTTCTCTCCTCCTCCCTACTGAAACAGACTTCTCAAAAGCCATCCAGTGAGCTAATGGCTGCCAAATCAAATGCCTTATCTCAGGTCTGCACCATTTTGCACCATGGACACCTCCTCCTCTACTGTTTCCTGGGCTTTTGCTACTCTGCCCTGTCCCTTCTATAGTTTCTTGCTGTCCGTGTTTGGCTCCTCTGCTGCAAACCCCTGAAAATTGGTATCCCTTGAAATTTCTCCTCAGCTGCTTTGTCTTACCATGTATCCCCCTTGGCTGTGTAATTCCATTCATTCCCAGGGTTTCATCTGTCGCATCTGAGGATGACCATCAAATGTGCATCTCCGACTGGGCATGGTGGCTCATGCCTGTAATACCAGCACATTGGGATGCCAAGGCAGGTGGATCACCTGAGGTTGGGAGTTCTAGATCAGCCTGACCAACAAGAAGGAACCCTGTTTCTGCTAAAAATACAAAATTGGCTGGGTGTGGTGGTGCATGCCTGTAATCACAGCTACTTAGGAGGCTGAGGCAGGAGAATCGCTTGAACCTGGGAGACGGAGGTTGCAGTGAGCCGAGATGGTGCCACTGCACTCTAGCCTGGGCAACAAGAGTGAAACTCTGTCTCAAAAAAAAAATCTGCATCTCCAACCACACTTCTCATTTGCATTCCCAATTTATATTTGCAGGAACTTGCAGGTATACGCCAAGTGGGATTCTCAAAAACTATTTATATTCAACACATCTAAAGAGAACTCGTAATCCACAAGTGTATCTTGGTCTCATTCTACCACTAACCATTTTATCACCATCTGCCAATGAGATGATTCAGAGTTGTTTATGAGTTCTCCTCTCTCTCCTGCTGCTTCCAGCACCTCCTAGGATTACATCTGAAATAACTCAAAATCATCACCATTCCCTTCTTTATACTACTCTCCTCATCCCATTCATCTAATCTGGAGTAATAATTAAAAAAAAACCAGTAACAACTGCCACCAAAACATAATTATAATATGTCAGATGCACTTGTCAACTTACAGAGCTTTCTCTCACTGGAACTTAGCCCAGCTTCTTGGAAAAGTCACCGAAGGGTGGGTGGGGTACAAATTGATGGATTTTCTCTGCCTTCCCTAGAAAATGAGAGTTCAAGTTAAAAATTAAGTCGTATCTTAAAAAATCAAAGGGATATGATGAGCATAAATGCAAAAATACTCAATGAAATACTGGTAAACCGAATCCAGCAGCACATCAAAAAGCTTATCCACCACCATCAAGTTGACTTCATCCCCATGATGCAAGGCTGGTTCAACATATGCAAATCAATGAATGTAATCCATCACATAAACAGAACTAAAGACAAAAACCACATGATTATCTCAATAGAGGCAGAAAAGGCCTTTGATAAAATTCAACATCCCTTCACGTTAAAAACTCTCAGTAAACTAGGTATTGATGGAATGTACCTCAAAATAATAACAGCCATTTATGACAAACCCACAGCCAGTATCATACTGAATGGGCAAAAGCTGAAACTGTTCTCCTTGAAAACTGGCACAAAACAAGGATGCCCTCTCTTACCACCCTTATTCAACATAGTATTGGAAGTCCTGGCCAGGGCAATCAGGCAAGAGAAAGACATAAAGCATATTCAAATAGCAAGAGAGGAAGTCAAACTGTCTCTGTTTGCACATGACGTGATCCTATACCTAGAAAACCCCACAGTCTCATCCCAAAAGCTTCTTAAGCTGATAAGCAACTTCAGCAGTCTCAGGATACAAAATCGATGTGCAAAAACCACAAACATTCCTATACATCAAAAATAGCCAAATCATGAATGAATTCCCATTCACAACTGCTACAAAGAGAATAAAATACCTAGGAATACAGAAAACAAGGGAAGTGAAGGACATTTTCAAGGAGAACTACAAACCACTGCTCAAGGAAATCAGAGAGGACACAAACAAATGAAAAAATATTCCATGCTTATGGATAGGAAGAATCAATACAGTGAAAATGGCCATACTGTCCAAAGTAATTTATAGATTCAATGCTATTCCCATTAAGCTACAATTGACATGCTTCACAGAATTAGAAAAAAAAAAACATTTTAAAATTCATGTAGAACCAAAAAAGAGTCCATATAGCCAAGACAATCCTAGGCAAAAAGAACAATGCTGGAGGCTTTCAAACTATACTGCAAGGCAACAGTAGCCAAAACAGCATGGTATAAAACCAGATACAGAGACCAATGGAACAGAATAGAGATCTCAGAATAAGACTGCACGTATACAACCATCTGATCTTTAACAAACCTGATAAAAACAAGCAATGGGGAAAGGATTCCCTGTTTAATAAATGTGCTGAGAAAACTGGCTAGCCATATGCAGAAAATTGAAACTAAACCCCTTCCTTATACCTTATACAAAAATTAACTCAAGATGGATTAAAGACTTAAATGTAAAACCAAAAACTATAAAAACTCTAGCAGAAAATATAGGCAATACCATTCAGGACATAAGCATAGGCAAAGATTTCATGATGAAAACGTCAAAAGCAACCACAACAAAAGCAAAAATGGACAAATGGGATATAATTAAAGAGCTTCTGCACAACAAAAGAAACTATCATCAGAGTGAACAGACAACCTACAAAATGGGAGAAAATTTTTTCAACCTATCCATGTAACAATGGTCTAATATCCAAAATGTACAAGGAACTTAAATACATTTACAAGAAAAAAAAAATTAAAAAGTGGGCAAAAGACACAAACAGACGTGTCTCAAAAGAAGACATTTATGTAGCCAACAAACATATGAAAAAAGCTCAACATTATCATTAGAGAAATGCAAATCAAAACCACAATGAGATATCATCTCATGCCAGTCAGAATGGTGATTATTAAAAAGTGAGGAAACAACAGATGCTGGCAAGGCTGTGGAGAAATAGGAACACTTTTACACTTTGGTTGGAGTGTAAATTAGTTCAATCATTGTAGAAGACAGTGTGGCAATTCCTCAAAGACCTAGAATGAGAAATACCATTTGACCCAGCAATCCCACTACTGGGTATATACCCAAAGGAATAGAAATCATTCTATGATAAAGATACATGCATGTGTATGTTCATTGTAGCACTATTCACAATAGCAAAGACACAGACTCAACCTAAATGCTCATCAATGATAGAGTGGATAAAGAAAATGTGGCACATATATACCATGGAATACTATGCAGCCATGAAAAGGAACAAGTTAATGTCCTTTGCAGTGATATGGATGGAGCTGGAAGCTGTTATCTTCAGCAAACTGACACAGAAACAGAAAACCAAACATTGCATGTTCTCACTTATAAGTGGGAACTGAATAATGAGAACATGTGGACACAAGGAGGGGAACAACATACACTGGGGCCTGTTGGGGGCTGGGGGCAGGGAGAGCATCAGGATAAATAGCTAATGCATGTGAGGCGTGCACAACCCTAGGTGATGGGTTGATAAGTGCAGCAAACCACCATGACACATGCTTACCTATGTAACAAACCTGCACGTCCCAAGACTTTAAATTAAATTAAATTTAAAAATAAAAGGGATGTTTCCCTCACACCTGACTTTTTGGACTGTTATACCAACCTGGGAGTTAATCACATTGACGAAATTGCCTAATAGACTAAAACTGAATTTTAAATATTTAAAGTAAACATTTTTAAAACCCGCTAGAGATGTCGTTGGACAAATAGGCCAAAAGACAACTTTTAAAAGTAGATCTTATCCTTTGGAGAAGTTTTGGGTCCAAAACAAAATTGAGAGGAAGGTAGAGAGATTTCTCATAAACCTTCTGTCTCCACATATGCCTCCCACTCCTTATTATCAGCATCCCCCCACCAGAGTGGTACATGTGTTACAACTAATGATCTATATTGACAAGTCATTATCACCCCCAAGTCCATAGTTTATTTGTTTTTGGTTTTCACTGCTGCTATGTAAGGAAAAAAAAGTGTTCTGTGATTTTTCAAGTTGGTTAATCATAATGATCATTTTATAAAGGAAATTGCTGGGTTTAATGTCTGCTAATTTTTTGTTTTTCTTAAGAAATGGAGTAAATCAATTTACCATAATTTTTAAAAAGCCTTTCCAGGATCTCACTCCTTTACACATTCAATTTTCAAGAAGAAAAATACTGTCTATATCCATTTCCAAGAACAGTAAATAAGTATATGAGTAGTAGATTAAAAATAAATGCTACCATACTTGGCTCTTTTTAACAGCTGTCGGGGTGTATTATCAAGAAAAAGCGTCTTATGCTTCACAAGATTATTTTGTGTTGCTCTTCCTTACTCTGAAAAAATTCTACAAGACTTACGCTTATAAATACTGTAGCCAGAATGGGAATTAACCCTTCAATATGAGCTCCAAGATCAAGGGAAGATCTGGAGGACGCTGGAGTAAGTATGGTGACACAGAAACAGTCAAAGTGACAGGTACTGAGCTGAATAATACACACTTATGTTTTTACCCAGTGTCATGGAAATAATTTATTTTATCCCTAATATATTTTTTATCATTTGTTAAAGTTAAAATCACATGCCATATTTTGTAAACTGTACTCATATGCTCTATAAACTACAGAATGAAAAATGAGCAACCTCAATGCTTTACAAATGGAAATCCTGAGAAAATAAGAAGCTATAGACACAACTGTTTTGAAAGTGCCTTTGTTTAGATCCAAAGGAGAAAGATAGAGAATTTTGTTAAATCTGAACTTGTATCTCATTGCCAAAAAGTTGAGTCTGTCTTTATTAAAAAGAGCAAAGAGTTTTCCAGTAATGTCATATTAAAAATATAATTCTAAGAATTGTTGACTTGAACCTTGAGGATACAAATATTTGTTATGAGATGTTTGCCACAGAAATCGGTGTTTGTTCACTTGAAGTTATAAATTGTGGTTTTCAGAGGAAATTGATTTTATGTACTCACTTTGTGATTATTGCACTCACTGTGAACTCTGGATTCTAGGAAGCTCTCCAAGAAATAGGGACATAGTTGGAGGTATTGCTCAATTATTTCACAGGTAGAAGTAAAAATGGCTCTGACAGTAGAATCTAAAAACAAAAGGCAGGATTTCTATTCTCCTGGATGGTGCTCATTGGTGATACACAACATGTGAGGCAGAAATGGGAACTAATCTCTTCCTGTTTTTAAAAATTTGCTATGCAGAGATAATTTTCATGTAATAATGAACTTAAAAATCTGGTCTAAATATTCTACTCCATTCGTATCTACCAGAAGGACATCTGACTCTCCCAGGCTTGAGTGCAGTGGTGAGATAATAGCTCCCTGCAGCCTCTAACTCCCGGCCTCAAGTGCTCCTCCTGCCGCACCCTCCCAGGTAGCTGGGACTATAGACACCAGCCATGGTGCCTGACTATTTTGTTGTTGTTGTTGTTGTTGTAGAGACAGAGTCTCCCTATTTTGCCCATGCTGATTTCAAACTTCTGGGCTCAATTGATCCTCCCACCTTGGCCTCCCAAATTGCTGTCCAAAGTGCTGTGATCACAGATGTGAGCCACTGAATATGGCGTTTGCTGGTACTTTCACCAACAAAAAACACCAATGGAGTAGTTTTCTCATTTTCAAATGACAAAAAGTAATGAATGAATGAAAGCTGATCTTTCACAGAGAATATTACATAGTTTTTTTTTTTTTTTTTTTTTTTTTTGAGGCAGAGTCTCACTCTGTCACCCAGGCTGGCATGCAGTGGCATGATCTTGGCTCACTGCAACCTCCGCCTCCCAAGTTAAAGCAATTCTCGTGCCTCAACCTCCCAAGTAGCTGGGATTACAGGCTCCCACCACCACACCTGGCTAATTTTTGTATTTCAAGTAGAGACAGGGTTTCACCATGTTGGCCAGGCTAGTCCTGAACTCCTGACCTCAAGTGATCCGCCCATATATAGCATTCTTAATAATGTACAGAACTGAAATAAAATTCACTTCATTTTTGAAAAATAAGAATTTGGGAAATTCGAAATAGAATGGCATTAATTATATATTAATCATAGAATGCAACTCTAATAGTGTCTAATGATCACAGTATGAAGACCAGCCATTGTAATTTTAAGGGAGAGAAAAAGAAAAATTTAATGTAGATTTTAACATGTATACTTCTTGGACACGGAGGCGGGAGGATGGTTTGAGCCTGGAAGGTGGAGGTTGCAGTGAGCCGGGATTGCACCACTGCACTCCATCCTGGGTGACAGAGCCAGACACTGTCTCAATAAGTACATAAATGAATAAATAAGTAAAAATAAAGTAAAATGTATACTTGCAAGAATTTTTCTTTTTCGGGAAATTATGCCACGAGAAGAGCATGTGCCCATGAGTCTATATAAGGGTGTATGTGCATATAGGCATGTGCAAGAATGTGTGTGTGTGTGCGTATGTGTGTGTGTTAGTTGGGAAGAACAGCAGTGAAAAGGAACGGACTTTGGAATCCTAAGGTAATTCAGATGGTGAATGGACATTTATCTCATAAATGCTTTTTTTTTTTTTTGAGACGGAGTCTCGCTCTGGCCCGGGCTGGAGTGCAGTGGCCGGATCTCAGCTCACTGCAAACTCCGCCTCCCGGGTTTACACCATTCTCCTGCCTCAGCGTCCCAAGTAGCTGGGACTACAGGCGCCTGCCAGCTCGCCCGGCTAGTTTTCTTGTATTTTTTAGTAGAGACGGGGTTTCACCGTGTTAGCCAGGATGGTCTCGATCTCCTGACCTTGTGATCCGCCCGTCTCGGCCTCCCAAAGTGCTGGGATTACAGGCTTGAGCCACCGCGCCCGGCTAATGCTTTTGTTTTTCGGTAGGCGATGAAAATAATAACACCAGCAAATGTGAAAAACCTGCTTTTCTCTTAATATGATTGTGAGGTTCCCTTTGTAAAGCAAGCTTTTTTTTGCCTGAAATTAATCTCTTATTGATTTATATTTTGTCAAAATAATTAGGCCAGGCTCGTATGCTTCAGTATGAGACCACCATGTGACAGAGCACATGGAACGTGCAGAGTCATCTCGAAAAACGAATGATGAAGACAGGACAGGCTCTGAGTGGAGCTTTGGAGTGTAGGAAAAGGTTGCATTCTCACCTAGTCGCCTAAAGGGTTGCCTTAGCAAGGAAACCCGGCCCAAGGAGTTGAAGTAATAAGTACGGACTCGTTGACCATTTTCATCTTTTCCCTTCTTAATTTTAAAAATCACGTATTTTTCCTGCTGCTAGGAGAGATTTTCTGCTGAAATCTCCACTGATTTCTGATCCAGTCCATTGCCAACATGTTTGTGCTTGACCGTCATTTGGGCATATTTCTTCTGGGTCTTTTAGTTAGGATAATTTTTAGAGAGAAGATAAGGGAAAATGAAATACCTCTGTTCAACACAGGATCCAAGTACACTGGCCTTGTATAGATGTACTTAGGAGAGGCAGGGATGGACACTAGAGAGGGCCCCGGAGTGGCATTTATTCCAAGCCTGCCTAGTATCAGTACAGAGACTGCCTGTGGGTATGATAATTATTTTGAAAGACTGTGAAGAAGCAAAACGAAAAAAAAAAAAAAACCAAAAAACTCCCTACCAGATCAAAACTTCAGAGGGCAAAAGTTCAAGAGAGGATTTATTTTTAATGTTGAAAGAGAAGAGATTGTGAGTAAAATCGAGAACAGTGATTAAAATGCAAAAGCCCAGGAAGCCCAGAAGTGCTGTTTGGTTTGATGAGTGTTTGTATTTTCGCAGTCAGAAGCCAGCCAAATATACCTGCCTTATTCCTGAAAGTTTTTTCTAACTGGCTGCTAGCCTACAATAAAAACCATTTTCTACAGCTTTAATGTGTGCTGAGGAGGGGTGGGAATGTTTAAAAGAAGTCCTATGAGTAAGTAGACCTTGTGATGATGCATTATAGCATTATATTTGCAAAGATGTGTGTGTGTGCTTGTGCCTCTCTGTGCGTGTGTGTGTGTGTATGTTTACATTCTTGTGCCTGCTTATTTGCAGATACAAGGGGCAAAGTCACAGATAAGTAGGAGCATAGCTGAGACCATAAACTAGCAGTAAAGCATATAACTGATATGAATTCTACCACTTTCTTAGGATTCATAACTTACATCTCTTAGTGTAACTAACTAGAAAAATTTACGTACCCCTTGCCTAAAAATGAAACCTATTTATAGAAGCCAAAAGCTGTGAGGGCCATTTATATAATTTATTACAAACCTGTCCCGTAGAAAACCAAGATCCAAAAAAGCCATGTGGCTTGCCTAAGGTGCCGAGTTGTTGTCAAAGTATTTTATTCCCCACCTGGTGGTCATTATCTTTGTCATTCTTATGGAGCCCCTTTTTCCTGAGAAGATAAAAATCATCTACGACCAGCTATGGACTTTTGGTAATCCAGTTCGTTTATCAAATGTGTGTTGAGCACCTGATATATATGTGAGGCACCGTCTTAGACTCTGGTGTCACAATGATGAAAACAGACATGGTCTCTGTTCTTGGGAGGTAAAGTGAGTCTTAAAGCCGTGTGAATTGGTTCTATGTATTTTGCTCTTCCTTTGAAGAAACTTACAAATTAATTGTAGCCTCTGCATCCTCCATCTGTACCAGCCAGGAACAGGCAGACCAGCCTGGAAAAACCCTTCAGCCTCCACTGGAGGGGAACAAACCTTGGCCATGCACCAAGTGAGGATCTGGGATGTGGTGGCTTCCCTTCAAACAGATCTGCTTCCCAGGGAAGTGACCAATAATGACGCAGGACAAAATCAAAGTGCAACCTGCAGGACCATGCAGGGCATGGAGGAGATGGGATTCCCCACATTGTCCTCCTCAGGAGTGATTTTCACAACAACAACACCACCATTCTCTTCAGCACTTCTCCCACCAACCCTCACGGGGAAACAGTGACTTACTGAGGGAACCATCTGACACTGGCTCTGATCCTCCTGGTTCTACAATCTGTTTTGTGGGAAAGAAAGCTTACTTGCTACAAGTAAGAAAAAAGTAATGGCTTTGGAGGCTTAGAAGCATCTTAAAGTATGGGCTGATCTACTACCTTTTGACATTGGATCTGAGTTTATGCCAGCCGCAGTCGAAACATTGCTGACAACCAGCACGGAGAACTCTCATGGCTTGCAGCCTTCCCTCAGACACAATTCTGGAATTCTCCCATATCTTGAAGATGTGGAGGGAGCATGGATATAAATAACAATGACAGTAATTTATTAGATGATCTCACCTTTGTTCTCTAGGAAAGTAGTTCTTTCCAGAATGTTATCTTTGGAGCTGCTCTTGTTTTGAAACTTTGTTTTAAATCAAACTCAGTACTGACTGCTTTGGTTTCTGGTGAGAATAGTATTATGAGACCCAAGGATAATTCAATAAAAACACACTCGCATTGAATGTATATTCATGAGTCCATAATGATACTCAGAAAGAATACTGCCAGAAGAAACTCATTCAAGGCAGCTAATGCCAATGTCTTATTTTGACATTGTGTAACTGAAAGAAAAATGCATTTAATGTCCTCAGGTAGAAACTATATTTCAAGTTAAGCAAATAGCTCCAGTTGACAACATAAAGCTTGAAGAATGCCAGCTAAATGTAGAGGGATGAAAGTCATAATCTTGCAATTCCTAATGAGAGGGATGAAAGTCATAATCTTGCAATTCCTAATGAGAATGTAGATCCAGGCAAGAACTATCAACCTGTGCTTGGAGACTTTAGGGGACTTGATGGGACTTGGACATCCGTATGGTGCCAAAGTAACATGGCTGATGTGGTTCTGGTCTTCAGGAGAAAAACAGAATTGTACAATGGATGGATCAGACCACCATCACCATCACCTAAAGGTTGATCCTAGCATCAGGAATAGTGGGACAATGAGTTATTCCATGTCTCCTGGGGTCATGAATTCTGATGTCACAGCATCCTCTGTGATGCAGTCTAGCCAAAGATGTTTAACTTGAATCTAATCAATATGTAGATGTAACTTCCAGGAAATACAAGGGAGAGAGGAACAAGCTAAATGACACCACTGGCAAGCAATGTAGGGGGCCTCTATAGGCCACTGGCCAAGCAGCTGCAATAAGAAGCTACCCATGAAGAGACTGGAGGCTGGATTAAAAGCTAGAGAGAGGACATAAAAGCCAGGTGCAATGTGTGGTCCAGGTTTGGTTCCTGGTTTGGACAAAGAACCTGGGAAGGACATTCAGGGAAACATTTGGTGAATTTAAATAATGTAATGGCTATTACATGATATTAAAGAATGATTATTAATTTTAGGTGTGATAGTGTTATCTTTGTTAAGCAGGAAAGTATTCTTTTTTTTAAGAAATGCATTTTGGGGGCAATGTCATGCATGATGTCTCTAACATGACACACAGCTGGACACTATGTGTGAGACTGACTGTGATGTTCAAGTCCCCTGTGGAAAGGTTGAACAAAAGTGGACACTTAACCAACATATTTGTCAGAGACTAGCAGGTAATGTGTAATTATAAATTGCTATCAAATTACTGAGTATAAGTTTTGTGAAACATTTTCTAAAGTTTGAGAGTAAAGAGTAAAAAAGAGTAGCATATTTAGTTCAAAATAACGAGGAAGGCATTTATCATAGGAAGATAACAAAATTTTAAGAGGTGATACATGATTTAATTTTAATATTGCTACTAGAACCTAATTTCCACTTGTCATAATGAATAATTTTTATAACTTTTCTTCACTTATTGCTACTCAAAATCTTCATCTACTGGTAAAAATCTTTCAACCACAGGGCAACTGTTATAAATTATGGTATGTCTGTTATCTGAAATATTATGAAGTCATTAACAATTAAGATGTGGATTTGATATTTGGTTAATATTTAGTGACATGAAAACATACTATGCCAATGTTCAGTGTGGGACATGCAACTTTATTATAATATAGTCCTAATTTTATGTATTAATGAGTGTAAATGATTTAGCCCCCAGGTTATTGCTGAGAGAGAGATAAAGAGGTACCACTTAATATAGTCCTAGTATCATTAATTATTAAAAGAAAATATAAGAGAGAAAAAACACACATGGGGAGATAGTAAAAAACTGTTTAGCTGACCAAGTATGGGTTGCATTATTGTCTGTTTTAAACAAGGGAGTAAGTTTTCTCACCACATTCAGCCAATGTGGTAGATTTTCTAACATGATAAAAAGAAACTCCCAATTTTACTCATTTCCAAAGCTGAAAGTTGAAGAGTTGAAGCCCTTTTGCCCTTCTCAGAATGACTACACTTAATTAAAGTGAGCTTCCTCACCACTAAGTAGCAGAACAAATGGTAGGTCTGGAAAGGCAATTCTGCTCTGAGGAACGTGAGACAAGCGTAAACCTAATGTGATGGCAGAGATGTCACACCTTGTGGCCATCCCTTACATTTCCACTGACTGTTCTTTCACTCTCCAGAAGGGTGGTCATGCCTGTGCTGCTCCCAGAAGACCCAGATCCACCGAAAGAAATGCAATCCTTCCCCACAGGCAGCCTTGCCTGAGGAGAAGAAGGAGCTTCTCTAATTGTCACGTGAATAGAAAATGTTGAAGAGACCTGCCTCTTTCATAGGAAGGGTAAATAGAATTCTAACCACATTGAAAAACACCTCTCCCTTCTGCTTATTGAAGTAGGATACTCAGCAACAATTCAAAAGATTGAGGTTTTCATGCACCGATGAGGAACGACCTCCAAGCTCCATTATTCAGTGAGTGAAGCCAGAGTTAGAGCAACAGAGCTCACAGAATCTCACTTACACACACATACATGCTTCCACATGCAAACACGTGCACATGCACATACATGCACACACTCTTGCAAAGATGAACACACACCAAACTTTTAATGATAAATAGGTATGAGGAACTAAGAAAGGGATGGAGTAAAAGGGAACATTCACTTTTCTTACTCTATATTTCTGAAGCTTTTGGATTTTCTTTTTACAACAGGAGGTATTCATTTATTTCTTATGTAATTTTAAAAGAGAGGGAACAATGAACTCATACACTTCTGGTAGGAACATAAAAATGATACAGTCATTTGAAAACAGTTTGGCAGTTCCTCAAAAAGTTAAACATAGAGTTATCATATGACCCAGCCATTTCACTCCTAGGTGTTTACCCAAGAGAGAAAGAAATATATGTTCCTGCAGTTACTTGAGCGTTTATAACAGCATTGTCTGTAATAACTCAAAATCAGTGGCAACCAAAATGTCTACAAGTCAATGAATGGACAACGAACTGGTATAGGCCATGTAATTGAATACTATTCCACAATTATAGGAAACAACTATTGGTACACATGACAACATGAATGCATCTCAAAATGATGCTGGAAGAAGCCAGACAAAAGAGCATTGCTATGTATTACAATTTATATAAAATTCTAGAAATGCAAACCAAACTATAGTGACAGAAAGCAGATCAGTGGTTGAATGTGGTGAGGAGTGGTGGCGTGGTAGGAGGAAGGAATAACAAATGGGTCTGAGGACACTTTTGGGGTGATGGATATGTTCACCACCTTCATTGTGGTAATGATTTATCTGGTGTGTACTACAGCAAGATTTATCCAATTGCATACTTCAAACATGTATAGTTTATTGTGTGCTAATCATAACTCAATGAATCTATAAAAAAAGTAATACATGCTTAATATAGAACATTTTGAAACAACATAAAAATGAAGATTAAAAATTTAAAAACCCCTACTCTTTTGAAAAGAAAACCGTTAACATTTTGGGGCTTTTTCTTCCAGGAAAGTTTCACGTCCACCATACTGTCAGCTCTACAAGGGCAAGCCTGCCTGATTCACAGAACTACGCTGGAAAAGCAAATGTGGGATGACTAAGTTTGGATAAATAAATGAATGTGTAAAATAGCCTACCCTCTTCATTTCGTAGTATATAATGAGGGCTTTTTCATGTCACTAAAAGTTCTTTGAAAACATACCAATGGCTTCATACCCTTCCACTGCCTGGATCCACAGTAGTTGGTTTTAGGCTTGGATTGTTTAGAGTCTTTCAATATAACCAGTAGTGCTGTAACGTTCAGCTTTGTGTATACCACAGAAGACTTGTGTTCACCATGGAGGCTATTCCACGACAATTAATGGATCCAATTAAGTAGGTTAACAATTTGGTTTTATGTTGTGCAGCTAAAAATAAGATAGTTGCAACCAGGTGAAGTGGCTCACGCCTGTAATCCCAGCACTTTGGGAGGCTGAGGCAGGCGGATCACTTGAGGTCAGGAGTTCGAGACTAGCCTGGGCAACATAGCGAAACCCTATCTTTACTAAAAATACAAAAATTAGCTGGGCATGGTGGTGTATGCCTGTAATCCCAGCTACTTAAGAGACTGAGGCAGGAGAATAGCTTGAACCCAGGAGGCTGAGGTTGCAGTGAGCCGAGATCGTGCCACTGCACTCCAACCTGGGTGACAGAGCAAGAGTCAATATCAAAAAAGAAAAAATAAAGAAAAGAAACCCTGAAAGACAGTTACATTTTTCATCTTTTAAATTAATTTGTTAATTGCCTTCTCTTTCATTCAGTTCCCCCTTTGGTAAAATGGGAATAATAATAATAATATTATTATTATTATCTCACGGTGTTGTTAAAATTTTAAAATATGGTGTAAAACATGGTGTAAATATGTAAAAATTTTAAATATGGTGTAAAAACTGCTTATGACAACTCTGGCAGAAAGTTAACTTGTAATGATGGGCACTTCTGGGCCATTCTTATGCCAGAACTGTCCTTGGCTTCTGCCAAATTCCTGCAATTCAAGTTTTTTTTTCTTGTACCTGCTAGTCTGAACACATCCATCAACCTTGCTTGAAGAATCTGGGTTGAGTTGGAATTAAAAGGCGAGGCTGGAAGTTTATATTGTCAGTATTTAGCACTTCTTTAGAAAACTCATCTTAGGCTGGGCACTGCGGCTCATGCCAGCACTTTGGGAGGAGGAAACGAGAGGATTCCTTGAGCCCAGGAATTCAAGACCAGCATGGGCAACATAGTGAGACCTCATCTCTACAAAATGTCAAAAAATTTGCTGGGCACGGTGGTGCATGCCTATAGTCCCAGCTACTCGGGAGGCTGATGTGGGAGGATCACTTGAGCCGGGGAGGTCGAGGCAGCAGTGAGCTGTGATTGCACCACTGCATTGTAGCCTGGATGACAGAGCAAGACCCTGTCTCAAAACAATAACGACATCAACAAAGAAAACTTATATTAGCCAAAGATAAATGTCAGCCCCATTAGAATGGGTTCCATATTCTGTCTCTGGATAGCTCTGGTGATGAGAAGGATTCAAGGGCAGCAATTTTCTTTCAAGAGGATTTCCCCCAGCTTTCTACTGAACTTGTGCAAGTGAAACTTGATTGAAACTACTAGCTTCGTAGAATTGTGGTAGCAAACCATAAATCATTCTGGGTTCCCCAAGAAGTTTTTCAAACCTTAGAGAGCCAGGTGACTCTTAACAAAGCTGTTTCATTAAACAGTTTTAGAGTGGATTTTTAGCCAAGTTCTGGTTCTAGATTCTCAGCATTTAGCAGAAATGTTTAGTGAGTTTCTCACATACTCACATGTAAAGCTTTTGTTCACTTAGATCAACAGAGAGAAAAATGAATATGTAAATGTGTATCGAGTCAATATCTGCAAATATAGTTTTGTTTAAATATTAGCCTCTCATTTTATAGTTAAGAAAAGTGAGGTTTAACAAGATTGAGTGACTTGCCCAAATTCTCAGTAAGTGGTAGTAATCAGCTCTCTCTGATTCCAAAGCAAGTATATCATCTACATGATAGAAAATCATAATAACAGCTGATATTTTACGCACACATTACAGTTACAAGCCTCTCTGATACACTGTCTCATCAATCCCTTACAGTCCTTCTCTGTTCAGAAGGCTACCACGGGGCAGGCCTTCTCCCCGCACCTCCCAATCGTGGATATGACTCTCCCTTGACATCAAAATGTGGTCCTGGCCCAGCATCATGGGTATTGCCTGAAAGCTTGTTAGAAATGCAGACTCTCAGGCCCCGCCGCAGACCTACCGATCCAGAATCTGTATTTTAATAAGATCCCCACTTTGAAGAGCATTCCCACCAAGTCAGCTGTCAAATGCACACATGATGGCCACAGTGGAGGTACACAGAGTTGCTGAGAAGGCAGAGCGTCCCTCAGGCTAGCAGTTCTTGTTGACACTGACTGAAGAGCTAAAGACAGTGCATGTGCATGGGCAGGAAGGGACGGCCAGAGCACGAGATCACAAAGATCACCACCGGCATTGCTCGGGGATGGAGGACCATGGATAAAGGCCATTAGCAAGATCAGTCCTGCTGTGCGAGGGGTGCACAGGAATCCAAGCCTACCAATGCTGTATGTTTGTTATGGGAAACCCTCGGGATGCTAGATTAAGCAGAATGTAATCAATTTTTGTTGTTCATTTCATGAAGACCTTTCTAGAAGCAGGAAAAAGAAGATGCCATGGTCTTCCAGTCATGCTTGCTTAAAGCCATGCTTGCTTGCTCTTCTATATTTCATTTAGAAAACATGGTCAACATTTCAATGAAGTAGTGGCTGGATGTTATCCTGGGCCCCCAAGTTCTGCCCTCCCTAGTCTGGGATGGGACACAGCTATAAGAAGGAGCATACTTCCTCTGGTTCACCTCTAACTTTTAAGGGAATGCAGCCAACTCTAATCCTACACTCGCTTGTTTCATTGATGTGCCCTTCCTTTGTGGAAGGTGCCTGGAAGCAGTGTGGGTAATGCCTGGAGATGGCTGGGCATGGCCTTTGTAGGGAATGATTCATCTCTGTCTTTTTTGAGCCATAAAATCCCCATATTATTGAAATAAAAAGAAATTCAGGTATCTCTGGTCCAGAGAGAAGAGGTCACCCCCAAATCTGGGACATCCAAGATGACACCCAAGATGAAAGATGATGTCATCACCAATCCTCTGGTTTAAAACTATTTCCCTCAGGATTGCAATCTGGTTCCTCCAGTGGGTCTGCCCATGGAGGGAGAGAGAGTGGTTATGTCAACAAAAGTACTCGAGTTCCCATGACATCTGCTTTTGCATTTTCCTCCAACTCTCCACATCTTTTTGTCATACAACACTGCCTCATTAAACGATGGGTATAAACTAGAAAGTTATAATGAAGATGTTTCCTGAAATGATTTCTGCAGACCAGCAACCTTCCAGGCGCCCCACTGTCTCTCCACTGCTCGCTCTCAGGCTCAACCTGGCAGGAGGGGCAGGGTAGCATGTTACAAGGGTGCTCACGGGGGCATGCAGAAAGCTATGTGGTTTGGGGTCAGGAAATCAGGTGCCTGGCTGTCAGGCTACACCCACAGACCCAGGCATCACCACCAAGTCAGGTGTCTCTTGGTTTTCGCTGCTCTAGAATTATGAGTTGACAATCAGATGGCACAGAAGCCTGGAAACTAAGTTATCAGCTAATCAGAAAGGCTTGCTTGCATGTGGTTCAGACATCCTGAGGTGGTAGCACAGTGTGGCATAGGGTGGAAATTGCTGTCCCCAGGGTGAGTTATGGTGTCTCTGTGTGTGTGCACATGTGTGCGTGTGTGTTTGTGGTTGAACACAGAGAAACTATCTTTCTTCTTAACGATCAAATGAATAATGAGTGCTTTTGACAAATGGGATGATTTTATAATAACGTCTAAAGAGAAGTAATTGTATATTTGTACAAATACAAAGCCTACTTAACATTTAAGACAAGCGACAGATTTTCCAATGTTATTCAACAGATAGAAATACTTATAAGAATCCTAAAATATTTACTGTTAATTACACAATTAAGCAATTTATTCTTGAAAACACTCTCATAGTAAAGCATTCATTGATTACAGACAAACGAAACATCTCCTTCACCACCTTCCACCACCCACTGACTTCTTCCAGGAGCTAAGCACCATGGCTATTTGGATATTAATCCTTCCAAAGGCTCTCTCTGCACTTAAAAACATGTGTATGTTCCTAGACAAATGGATAATGTTTGAGTGCTTTGTTTCTATCAGAAATGTCATCATATTGAACATACCATCTATTATACAAATTGCTTTGTTTGTTCAGAAGCATGCCCTGGGGATCTTTTCATGTTAGTGCATGTACATCCACATTAATTCTTTTAAATGGCTGCATAGTATTCCATAGAATGAAAGTACCATCTTTTATGTAATCACTGTCTCCTTGGTGAACATGTAGGTGGTATTTCACCTTCACCCACATAAGCAAGACAGCTTTGATCTTTGTTACAATGCCTCCTTAAAGAAATGCATTGAATTTCTCCAGAGGGGATGCCAGAATGGAGCTGCTTTGATACAAGGAATGCAAACTTTGTATCTTAGCAGATATTGCTATCATCTCTTTCCATGTGGCTGAACCCATTTTTGCACCCTCAGGAGTGGGTGAGAGGCCATGATTTCCAACACCAGTGCTTGATATTAAACTCATAATGATTTGTCTATTTGAAGAGTGAAAACATTGTTTTTATTTAACATGCATTTCCCTACTACTAGCTAGATAGAGCACCTTTTCATATGTTTTTCCCCTCATCTGGGAAGAAAACTTTTGCACATTTGAAAAATGTGGGTTATCTTTTTATTTTTGTTTTGCAGGAGCAGAACTTCTTTTCTAAGAGAAATTGCAAAAAGCAAGTAGCTACATACTAGACATTTTTCTTTATTTCAGAAAGTCATAAAAGCAATGGCTTGCATAGAAATAGAGAAAAAAAGGCTGTGGTGTGTGTGTGCATGTTTTTTTTTTCCACAGAGTGACGCTAACACCCACACACCTTTAGCAAATGGAGTGAAGCCCCCAAAGATCACAAAGGCAAAGATGAAAAACAAAGAAAAGAAAGGCAGTTCTACCAGGCGCTTTATAACAAGAAAAGCGACGTGCAACCAACATCTGAAATCTGGATTCCATGTTCTGCAGAGGGCTTTGTTTGCTTCCCAGGGTCAACTATTTCCTGTAGAAATCCTTTCTACAGCAGGAGCTTGGGATTTGGCTGGTGTTTATCAGTTGCCCACGTAAGGAAGTGATGTCAGCCTGTGGCCCCCACTTGGGGTTATCTAAGGGGCTCATCACTTACTGGTACTGACTGAGACTGAGGAGCAGCCAGGTGGCAGCAAGGAATGGCAGGCCTAGGCTCATCAAATCACCCTCAACCGCAGCAGAATTTATCACCACAGTGCATCTCTTGGGGGAAAGCTGAAGTCTGGGAGCTTGAGAATGAGGGGTGCAGAGGGGCCAGAAAGGAGGGGGAAGGAGCTCCATCCTCTCTGGAGTTGGTTCTGATGCATGCGGAGGAGGCTATGGAGCAAATACAAGTATAAACCCCAAAGCTGGGCTGTGGTGTCGATCAGAGAACTCGGGGTGTGTGGCACACATGTTTAAGCTTCTGTTTAAACAGTGTTTTAAAAGATCGGCAAGGGAGAGGTCCAGACATTTTAGAAAACATCGGCGGGGTAGGTTGTGTTTCCACTCTTTGTGAATGTGGCTAGTAAGCTGAAACTCTCACTGAGGAGATGCTAATTTATGAGCCCAGTGAGATTTGCAACAAACCAGCCCAGGAATAGAACAGGGGATGGGTTGGTGAGCATGAGGGCTTCCTGGAGGGCTTGTCGAAGTGCAGATGACTGCGCCCCATCCGTAGGGTTTCTCCTTCATAGGTCTGAGGAGCCTCACAGCTCTAACAAATTTCCAGGTAATACTGATGCTGCTGGTCTGGGGCACACACTTTGAGAACCACCGGGCTAGCGATGACTAGCTAGAGAAACTTTTAACTGGGGAGACAACAGATGCTGTGACCTTTTGTAGATAGTTTGTGGCTGTGGTCTCTTCTCACGCTGATGGGGGAGGGGATTGCAGATACTCAGAGGAATTGAGAAATGTTTTTATGACAAAGTTTTCAGATGGCAGAAGAGGAGCAATGTTTGCCTGAAGTGCTTCTAAAGGCAAGTGAGGCTGAAGTAGGGCTGTGATGTCTTAGAAAGAGTATTCTAATCTAAACTGAGGGCCAGGGCCAAGATAAGATTAAGTATTAGTGAGAAAAAGAGCATATTCTACCCCGGTACTTATTTTTTAAATTATTAAGGAACTTAACTAATAAATACCACGACCATGGCTAAACAAAGATAAATAAGACTTAAGACAAACTTGTTCCTTGTTCTACATTCCCCACTTCTAGTCCTATTCCCCAAACCGATTTTTCAAGCTTCTCAAACTTTACTGAGTACACAAACCCTGGGGATTTGTTAATGGCAGATTTGATTCAGTGGGCCTCAGGCAGTGCCTGAAATTCTGCATTTCTAACGAGCTCCTAAGTGATGCTACTGTGCTACTGTTGGTCTATGGGCCATGCATTTTACTGGGAGGTTTTAAATAATTCTTTTAGCTGTATGTTTTGGTAATCAATGTTAAGACATTCCTCATTTATTTCCTGCAATAATTTAAGAATATTTCATTTCTATGTCAGCCTTACTTGCCTTCCCATCTTTACATTACAGTTATATTTAGTATTTTTTTATTAATATTGATAAACACTGCTATAGTATAGTGACTGTAACATTGTTCACTGCATAGTAAAGCAGTGAACTATTATAATTCATTTCTCATACAGCCTTTTGTTTTTCCTGGAGTTTCTAATTGTCTTTATTTTCTTCTTACAATGTCTTGCTCATGATAATCCTGTTTCCCCTCTCCCCTCAATAAAGCTCACCATAACAGCTCATCTATGAAGTCCTCTTTTCTCTAGAAGACCTCCATCTTTCCACAAATTCACACCAAACTAAACCAAACCAAGCCAAAACAAAACAAAACCTCTTCCTGCCTCTGAGCATTCCACAAGCTGTTCACTCCTCCTAGAATACCATCTCCTCCCTCCTATAATCTTCCCCCACAGACTTATGTGCCACCTGTTGAAGTGTCACTCATTGCTCTAATCTGATATAACCTTTGTAATCAGTTTGCTTCCCTACCACCATCAGTAGTGATGGCTCCCTCTGCTTCCCTTTATCTCGTTTATTCCTCCATCACATGTGCATATGCATGCATACATGTACATATATATATATGGGGGCCTCATTCACTCACTAATTCTGCAAGTACTTATTAAGAGTTTACTACATGTCAAAGATGTTTCTGCCTGTCTCACCATTTCCACTTCCTTTCTTGCTATTAGTCTCTTCCATCTTCATTCTTCATTAATATTCCCTTTGCTTTGCTTCCTATACATCCTCCTCTTTCCTACATCTCTATTTTGGGAGACACGTTTCTCTAAGGGTCCACAACTATTTCATGAAAATGATAGCCACTGAAAAAATCTGCATGCTTTCAGTTGTCATTTGGGGTTGTGGGGAGGTGAAGGGATGAGCATTTTGATGTTATACTATGCTGCTTTCCTGTGTACCTGCTGCTAAGTCCTTTATTTAATATATGATCATGCAACAGGTCTGTGTGAAGGATGTGGACATTTTGCTATGGGGAGTGTATCTTTTAGAATAACTTCTTCTTAGGGGATGCTCTTTCCTATGGCTTTGAATGGCTCTTCCTTCTCATACTTCAGCTCTGAGAATAAATGTCACCTCATCAGAGAGGCCTTCTCCCATCTGAAGTATCTCTATTCCTTCCTTTTCCCACCACTCAGCCATCTATCACATCACCCTGTTAGGTACATTAATTTCATTGATGTCTCCAACTAATAGTCTCTCTGTATCCATACCCTTTGAAATTGACTTTGTAGTTCTTCCCTTTGAGAGGTGGTGTCTATCTCCCCACACCTTGAATCTGGGCTGACTTTGTGACTTGCTTTGACCAATAGTATGCAACAAAGTGATGGTGTGGCAGTTCTGAGCCCAGACCTTCAGAGTCATTGTGTATTTCTCTCTCTAGAACCTTATCATCATCACCATCTGTCCAAACCCAGACATCTGGTGGATGGGAGGCATGTGGACCAGTGCTAACACCATCCTGTACAGCTAACCCCTAGTTAACTTTCTAGCTGGCTACAAACACCTGGGCTAGCAGGCCCAACTGAAGTCAGCTAAGGTTAGCTGAAGAACTTCTCAACTGAGCCCATCTTAAAGTACAACTTGTAGAATCATGAGGCAAATAAATAATTGTTGTTTAAGCCACTATATTTTGGAGCAATTTGTTATGCAGCAATAGCTTACTGACACATCCTGTTTATTTCCTGTAGAGCCCTTATCACTGTCTAACATTAGCTTCTTTATTTGTTTACTTTTTCTCTCTCTCTCCCTTTGAAGTGAGCTCTATGAGCTCTATCAGGGTATGCCCTTTGTCTGTTTGGTTCATTACTGTATTCTTAGTATTTAGAATAGTGTCTGACTGTAGCAGGTGGAAAATCAGTTTTGAGTAAATGAATAAATGAATTAACATACCATTTGCAAATGCTTAGTGTGTTGCTGTGTATCAGGGGGAGTATCTAATAACTGAGGTAATGGAAGAAAAGCAGAATTTTGAATTAGTTCTGGATTCAAATCCTGGCTCTAGCACTTATTAGCTATATGACCTTGGACAAATCCCTTGATCTCTCTGAGTTTCAATTTCATTGTCTATAAAGCATAAACACAAAAGTAATATCTGGCCAGGTGCAGTGGCACATGCCTGTAATCCTAGCACCTTGGGAGGCCAAGACGGGAGGATGCTTAAGCCCAGGAGTTCAACACCAGCCTAGGCAACATAGTGAGACTCTGTCTCTACAAAACATAAAAAAAAAAAAAAAAAAAAGAAAGAAAGAAACAAAAGCAAAAACAATATTCATCTACATGGTGGTTGTGAATGTGAAGATCAAACATGAAAATTATTTTGTAAATTGTGAAATATCGTACCAATTTTATTTGTTGTTTTAAGTTTGACACAGAGTAGAAGGCATTTTATTCTTTTACTTTTTGGTTCCCTGGGTGAAGAAATGCCCTAATGTAAACTTTTAAATTTGTGGAACAAAGTGTCTCTTTAGAGGATGTGACTTATATAAAAGGAAGGGGAGGAAAAAATTATGGCCTTTGAAATTAGTTGAATCCCAGCTACCACTACCATGTGATCTTAGGACATTTGGTTAGCTGCTCAAAGACTCAACTTGCTTTTCTAAGAAGGATGCAAAGTCTCTTATAACTTATTATGGGATTTGAATAAGATAGAGTTCGTAAAACTCTTGGCACAAACTCGGTGCTCAGTCTATTCACTTGCTTCCTCTTTCCTAGACGAGGGTGGGAATCACAGTCAAGTGAAGCCTGAGGCTCTTGACGCTCAGGGACATAGGCCAGCTCAAAGGCTTTGGGATGTTTAAGAAGAAGGGTTGTGAGAAGGAGGAACCCAGGGTAATTTAGTGAGACACACCTTTCATTTGGTTGGATTCGAATGATGTTCCTGCGTTGGTCATTTACTGGATTTCTCTGTAGTGTTTAGAAATGAATTCTTTTAATAACAAAAGGATGAGCATTGTTGCTTTGGCACTGTGTGAGTGCCAAACTCACAGATTACAGCAATCCTAGGGAATAGTTATTAGTGTCCCTGTTTTACAAAAGAGAAATCTGAGGCTGTGAGACACAGACCACCCTGCAAGCAAGTATAGAGCTGGATAGACCCCAGATGTAATCATAATACCCTGACACACTTCAGTAGAAAATACCTCCACTGAGCATCGCCATGTGCCAGGCACTGGCTTGACTCTCCTGTATTAGTTCTTTTTCCTCTCACAGCAATCCCCTGAAGGGAATAGTATCGTTCTATTTTATAGATGAGGAAAGTGTCTTGCCCAGGGTCACCTAGTAAAGCACAGTCTTGACACCAAAGCCTGTGATCCTGGCTCAGTTCATCCGTGCCCATTCCTGGAGATACAGGGTGGGAAAAGTTCAAGAAGTTTGGTAGATGGTAGAAACCTTAAAATGAAAAGAGAAATGAGCTAAATCTTTGAGGTGGAAAGGAAGGCTGGACCTGGCTGGGGTAGTCGCAGGACTGGGGAGTGGAAGGGTAACTATTCCCCCAGCCTTCCTCCGGGCTCTCTTCAAAGCCCCCTGGACACAAGACAGCAGGGATGGAAGCTGAGACAACAGCTGTCTCTTCCTTAGGTCATCTCAAATATAGGGTGAGAAAAGGCTTCCTCAATGCATATCAGAGGAAGAGAAAAGTAGGAGGGGATCCCAACTCCTGCAGCCCAAGATATAGCGAATAAAATACGTGAAACTGTTGAAAAATAAACTCCAAGTTTAAAAGATACTAAATAGACCTCTTTCCAGTAGGGCTTCTCAGAACCTGTGAGTGCTGCTTTGCCTTTTTCACAAAGAACCTCTTTTTTTTTTTTTGAAACAGAGTTTCGCTCGTGTTGCCCAGGCTGGAGTGCAACAGCACAAGCTGGGCTCACTGCAACCTCAGCCTCCCGGGTTCAAGCAATTCTCCTGCCTCAGCCTCCTGAGTAGCTGGGACTACAGGTGCACACCACCACGGTTGGCTAATTTTTGTATTTTTAGTAGAGACGGGATTTCACCATGTTGGTCAGACTGGTCTCGAACTCCTGACCTCAGGTGATCTGCCTGCCTCGGACTCCCAAAGTGTTGGGTTTACAGGCATAAACCACTGTGCCCAGCCACAAAGCACCTCCTTTTGCTGGATACCTGCCCACAGAACTCTGTTTGGGAGGGCTGCTAGGCATTGTTTTCATTTTTCTTTGGCAAATTTTTTCCAGATATGGTTAATACTGAAAATTGGGCTGTAATTTCTAAGATGAAACTCCATGAGTAATCTGAGTCCTGTGGTGGGGTCTTTTTTTAAAAGCATAATTTATTTTATTTATTAGTTTTTTTTTTTTTGAAACAGAGTCTAGCTTTGTTTCCCAGGCTGGAGCGCAGTGGCTTGGTGCACTGCAACCTCTGCCTCTTAGGTTCAACTGATTCTCCTGCCTCAGCCTCCTGAGAAGCTGGAATTGCAGGCACCTGCCACCATGCCTGGCTAATTTTTGTATTTTTAGTAGAGGCGGGGTTTCACTATGTTGGCCAGGCTGGTCTCAAACTCTTGGCCTCAAATGATCCACCCACTTCGGCCTCCCGGAGTGTTGGGATTACAGGCATGAGCCACCATGCCCAGCCCGTTTATTAGTTTTTAACTGACAAATAATAATTGCATTTATGGGGTACAATGTGATGTGTCTACATTGTGAAAAGATTAAATGAAGCTAATTAAAATATTCCTCACCTACTTATTTTTTTCGTGGTGAGAATGTTTAAAAATCTATTCTTTCAGTAATTTTGGAATATACAAAACATTATTATTAACTATGGCCTGAATTAACTGAGGCCTGAAGCCTTCCTGTGGGTTTCCATTGCAGGGGCCTGACCTTTTGATGTGATTGTTTTGATGTGGCCATTTAGAAACTGAGGCTATTTTCATGTAGCTATTTTGATGCTGTGGAAATTTTCTGACTTTTCAAAAACTAGCCACCGAACTTTCAGCTTTTGAAAAAATGATCAAGTGTTAATATACTAGAGGGCCAGGGAGGGCAGGAGTTGGCGCCATGGACAAAGTGGGGCAGGGCGAGATTAGGGGATGGGGCCCGATTCAAATGTACATTTCTTATTTAAAAAATTAAACATGTAAAGTTCTGATTTTTAGGGTCACAAAAGGCCCTCACGTGAAAAAAAAAAGCCCCTCTATGAAAGACACTGTTAAGAGAAGGAGAAGACAAGCCCCAGACTGGGAGAAAGTATTTGCAAAAGATACATCTGATAAAGGAATTTTATCCATAATATACAAAGAACTCTTAAAACTCAACAATAAGAAAATGAGTAACCCAACTAACAAATGGGCAAAAGACCTAAAGAGATACTTCACTGAAGAAGATATGCGGATGGGAAATAAGCACATGAAAATACGTTCGACATCATAGGTCATTAGGGAACTTCGAATTAAAGCCACACACCTATTAGAATAGCCCAGGCCCTGAACACATAGCACCAAATGCTGGTAATGTTATGAAGCATCAGGAACTCTTATTGCTGGTGGGAATGCAAAATGGTACAGCCACTTTGGAAGACAGTTTGACAGCTTCTTACAAAACTAAACATATTCTTACCATATGATCTAGCAATCGTGCTTCTCAGTATGTACCCAAATGAGCTGAAACTTATGACCGCACAAAGATCTGCACACAGATGTTCCCAGCAGCTTTATTCATAACTGCCCAAACCTGGAAGGAACCAAGATGTCCTTCAGCAGGTGAATGGATTAATAAACTGTGACACAGTATATTATTCAACACTAAAAAGAAATGAGCTAGCAAGCCATGAAAAGACATGGAGGAACCTTAAGTACATATCAGTAACTGAGAGAAGCCAATCTGAAAAGGCTATATACTGTCCGATTCCAACTAATATGACATTCTGGAAAGGAAAAACTGGAAACAGTTAAAAGGTCAGTGGTTGCCAGGAGTAAGGTGGAAGAGAGGGACGAATAGGTGGAATACAGAGGATCCTTAGGGCAACGAAACTATTCTGTATGATATTTTAATGGTGGATACATGTCATACATTTGCCCAAACCCACAAAGTGATCAATACAAAGAGTGAACCCAAACGCAAACTACTTTGGGTGATAGTGATGTATGGGTGTAGATGAACTGATTCTAACAAATGTGCCACTCTGATGCAGGATGTTGATAGTGGGAAGGCTGCACATGTGCTGCGGGAGCGGGTATATAGGAACTCTCTGTACCTTCTGCTCTATTTTGCTGTGAACCTAAAACTGCTCTAAAAAATAAAGCCTATTTAAAAACCCCCAACATTATTAACTAGAATTAATGATAAAAATATGTATTAAAAAACCCATCAGCACTAGCACTTCTCACTGAATAATGATGACCATCACTGCAAACATTCCCTGGGTGACATTTAGTGTGTGTGTCCTTCCATCAGGGGTGGCAGGAGGGAGGGATGTAAGCACCCTGAATCCACCATGATGCCTCCCTACAGGCAGAGGTCCAGAGAAGGGACAGTGACAGGCAGACCTGAGGGTGGATCCTGTGGTGGCCTAGGCCAGCCTAGCCAAGGCAAGGCTCTCATCTAGACGTTTGGCTCTGGTGCCTGCAGAACCAAAGGTTTTGCTGTTTTTTGTTGTTGTTGTTGTTTCCCATGCAGCAGTCAGTGATCTGTTAAAAATGGAAATCGGGCTCATGC
>NW_012116755.1:2339971-2347932 GCF_000951035.1 Colobus angolensis palliatus
GGGAGGCTGAGGCAGGAGAATGGCGTAAACCCAGGAGGCGGACCTTGTAGTGAGCTGAGATCCGGCCACTGCACTCCAGGCTGGGTGACAGAGTGAGACTCCATCTCAAAAAAAAAAGGAAATCAGATCATGTTATCACCTATGTAAGTCCCTTCGGTAGCTTTCCAGACACCTGGCATCAGGTGAAAACTACTGACCCAACCTCCAGCCTCAATGCCTGACATGCTCGTGCCCCTCCAACTGATCTGGCTGCCCCTCACTGCGCCCTGTCCTCCTGCATGTTGGTCTTTCTTGTCCTTGCATATGTCGAGTTCTTCCTGCCAACTGTTCCCTCTGCTGATAATGGCTGCTCCAATCTTTACATTGATGGGAACTTCTTGTCATTTAGCCCTTAAGTGTCACTTGTAGTGGGCCTTTCCCAGACCATCCAGTATAAGGGCCCCTCTCCCAGGCCACTCCTTCTATCACATCTCTCTGTTCTGATTGTCTGCATGGCATTTGCCGCTATTTAATGTGCTCTGTCTTGCTGACTGCTACATCCGACCTCTGAGAACAGTAACAGCAAATGATAGGAGCTTGACAAATACATGTTGAATGAAGGATTCCAACGAGATCTTTCAATGAGACAATGCGTGTGAGGGCAGAAGGGATGATTTTTATCATTAATAGATGAGACAAATAAAAATGAAAAATCCTCTGACTGGTCTCATGACTCAAGTGCTGCAAGCATAAAACCTCAGGAGTTGAGGATGACACGTATTTCCCTTATAAACAGCTTGCATTCTGCAACAGCTTGGCAGCCACACCACTGAACTCTTGACCGCCCCTCTGAGCTACAGTGGAGAACATCTAACGACCTGCTAGACACCTTCACTTCAACACCTCAGCCACATCGCATCCAGTGCTGCATGCGTCACTATCCACCAAAACCAGCATCTTCTCCCTCGTGCTTGCTCAATTAAAGATACCCGAGTCTTCCCAGAGCCTCCGACTGGTTTTACTCTCTCCCTCCTGCAACATCTCACCATCTGGCAGCTCCTGCGGGGCACTTGGCCATGTCTGTGCTGTCCTTCCCATTCCTGCTGCTGCTGCAGGGTGCGGGACCCTCCTCCTCTCTCTCTCACTCTCTGAGAATTACCTCCTAGCTGGCACCCCGACCTTCAGGAGCTATTCATGGTAACAGGATTTAGCAAAAATGACTCCTTTCTCCTCATTCCTGTCCTTTAAGGATTTTGATTGCTAACTGCGACACACGAAGAATGTAAAGTATCTACAGGTATTCCAGAAAACCAGTATAGCTAAAGCCTGCCCTGGCTTGAGGGCTACTGGGAAAGGAAGAGCTCACCTTCAGCACCCTTCACTCCCATGCAGAGGGGAGTGAGTCTGCCACAGGCCAGCTGCCCTGGCTTGCATCCTAATGTGAGTTATCTAAGGCTAGAGCTGAGGTAGAAATATTAGCTGCTGAATAGTAGGTTCGTCTGGACCTGTACAATCCACTAGGGTGGCCATTGGCCAGGTTGGCTGTTTACATTTCCATTTAAGCTAATTGCGATTAAATAAAAATTTTAAAAAGATGAGTTTCTCAGTCACACTAACCACAGTGTCGTATTCAGTAGCTACATGTGGCCACACACTGGACAGATAGCTATAGAATATTTCCATCATTGCAGAAAGTGCTATTAGATGGCTCTATTCTAGATCCCCAGGACTTATATCAGGTTAATTTTTTGCATTAATTTAGTCAGAAGATGTTTAATATTCTCCTAGAATGTGCTGCTGGGCTTCAACCATGGCCAGTATCCACACGGTCTCTTTCCTCATGGATTAGTGGAGAAAAAAGGGTCCTTGCAGATTTTATTCCTTGGAAATTTGAACCTAGGACTCTTATTACCTGCACTGATCACACTGTCACCACCAACTACTAACTGCCTCCAGACACTTTGGCTTTCTAAGTCAAGATAAGGCATTAATCAATGAAAAGTAGAAAGATAGCATTGTCCTCTTCCAAAGACCCCAATATGCTTTTGAAATATGACTTTCCCAGTATGTACGGGAGGCTAAGGAAGGCGGAGAACAAGATTACAAAACCATAGTAGTTTTCAACTTGGGGAACCTAAAAAGTAGAGGACTGAAGTAAAATTAATTTTTTCTGTGCCAGAGACTGTGCTAGACACTTGGTATATTGGAATGAACAAGAGATAACCGACTTGATCATATATTGGAATGAGCAGACTCAGCACTCCTGTTGGCCCCTGCAACAAAGTCAGCTTGGGTCTTTTCTCTGTTACAGGTATCAGGGTTGTGCACTGCAGTTTCTAGTCCACAGTTATTCCTGAAATGCTCTTTTGTTGCCAGGTATAGCACTTGGTCCAGAACTCAAAGGGGATGCTTTTATTATTGTTGTTGTTGTTGTTGTTGTTATTGTTATTATTAAACATTTAAAAAATATTTCTTTTCATAGAATGCATTTTCCCATTACAGATTCCTATAGTGGGAAAATAACAATTTATTACATATAGTTTTATATTTGTGGACAGATCGTTTTAGAACAAGTAAAACACATTTGAGAATGAAGTCTCAGTTTAGAATTTGTAATATTTTGAAACTTCTACAAGGGGGACCTTGCCCTTAAATGGAACTTTGCTATACTCAGAAGCATTCCAGGCTTTTCTTCCTAGGATTTTGAAATTCATAATGTGAGATATCAGCATTTCCTAATTTTCAAGTTCCCTAGTATATGTGACCGTCAGTAGCTGGTGTCTGCTGAATAGAGAGAGAAGTTTTTGAAAATTAAACACTGTCTCATTTTCTGCAAAGTTTTTATTTATGAATTAACAGTATTTCTCTTTGTCCATTATTCCCAAGGCAAGTACAGAAGAAATTTGATCATGTAGTAATAATAATAAAGCTGGATTCTCTTTAAGAGATTGACAAATTCAAAGGCAAAAGCTCATATATCATGTTGAGTTATATGTGAGTCTTGTAAGAAGTTATATGTGAGTTATATGTGAGTCTTGTAAGAAGTTATATGTGAGTTATATGTGAGTCTTGTAAGAAGTCTTGTCAGCCCCATTAACTCACCAGAATACAGACCTCAGTCTCACAATTTCTTGGACATAATTCCTCTCAAACATTTTCCTCAAAGATTACACTCTGAAAATAGTCTCGTGATTAAGAGAAGAAGGCTGTCCACCAATGGATTTATCTGTTATTTCTTCCTTATTGTGAGTTGAATGGCATGACAAAGTGAAAGCAAAGAGGCATGCATTAATTCTTCAAAGTATAAGTCAAAAGGTCAGCGCTTCCACAGTGTGGCAGCGTCTTTGCAGATGCCCACATCATGATAGTTGAAAGAGCAAAGCCCAGCAAAGGCTAAAGCTGAAAGTGCCAAAAGGCCTGCCTTGGCAGCTTGCTGCAATGCATCCGCATGAACACAACCAGGAACAACTTGTCCAAGGCCCCTAGACCATGAAGAGTGAGGGGTGTAGCCACGGATTAGGCCGTCACAGAGGAGGGTTTCAGATAAGCAGCTGGAAGCATGCCCAGGAGCAAAACACTGACAATCCGCTCACTAGTCCAGTGGAAAGACGCAGCCTTGGAACCAGAAAGGTGGCTCAGTGACAAATGAATGTGCTGCACTCCACGCCATTCTTGGGTAGGTTGAGTCCTGAAGAAATCCTGAGATCTGAGCAGGTCTGACCGCTGGGGCTCGCAGGAACAGAGCTCAGCCTCCTTGGGCACCACAGAGGGCACTCAGCCTCTAGAGAACCCCCATCTCTTCCCTCAGGGTGTACTTATACTGCCCTGTCTTCCAAAACTCAACTTTGGCAGGGTGAGAATGCAAGAGAGAAACAGCCCTTAGAGAAGGGGACCAGCAACCTTTTACAGTGTCACCCAGCTCTGAATTCTAGTTGCAAAGAAAGAAACACAGCAAAGAAAACAAGAGGATAGGGCTTTTTCTCCAAGGAATGAACCTAAACTAGATTGCAGCAAAGGGAGTCACATTTGCACAGGCCCCTTTGAGAAAACGGAAGTTCTCTCCATGACTTCCTTGCGTCTTCCCTTCTCCCCAGCCTCATGATCCTCTCTGCATCCCAGGAGAGGGCATGTGAGTGCTCTAGAGCAGCTGCTCTTCCAGACCTTGATGGAAGAGCCTACCTAAGTTTCCCCACCTCACCTGGACCACGGGGGCCCATGTGGAGGAGGGAATCTTCCCACCCTGGTGCATTTACCCGCGCTTCTCCTCTTCCCGGACCACCTGCCTCACTCTCCTTCCTCCTCCGAGCCTCACTCCAACGGTCTAGGGGTAAGCAGTGTCTACCTTGTATGCTCTTACCTGATGAAGAAACAGCCTGAGTCAATAGAAGGGAGAAGCACAGCCTCTTCCTCACCCAAGACACTTGCAATAGTGCATGTCTCACCTTGCTGCAAGCTTTCCAAGGATGCAATCAAACACGGGGAGAAACAAACTCAGTCAAGAAAGTCAAGTAAGGGAACATTTTCTTCCCTCTAGCACCAGTTCCTTTTGTATCTTTATTTGTCAAGTGAGAGGGAGGAATGAGAGGCCAGAGCATCTGGCCAGTTCTCAGTTATGTATAGTTTCAGGCACCATTTATGTGCAATGAGCGCTGGTCGAAGGAAGGGAATTTCACGGCTCACTCGCACCGCGGTTCCTTCAAGGCTGATGAATCAGACATCTCTTTCGTTCTTACTGTGCATGCCCTCTACCTTTCATATGGCCTATTTGTTGGCCTTTTTCCATTTAGACAATAAACCCAAGAGCACCTTCTGCATCCCTTTGCTCTATGGGAACTGAGGGTGATGAAGGGAACATGTGCGTGGAAGTACCACGCCATGAGAGAGCAGCATTGAGTCCTCGGGACAATAAATACACTGAGAGGTGGAAATTAACATCCACAAGAGTGTAGTCGTGATTTTCCCCCAGAACAAATATATAACAGGGATCTTTGTCATAACAATGACAGGAAATCATTAACCACATAAGGGTTGAAGTCCCCACTGTAGCAGTGGATGAGAAGACTTCACCTGTGAGCTTCATTAAAAATGCAGTATTTTGTATATTTAGCTTTTTTCAAAGTTTCACCAAACACCTGTAATTAATACAATTTTTTGTATTATCTGTGTTAATGTATCTGATGTGTAAAACCTTACTAGATTTGCCCCAATTTGAAGGTGTCTGTGGCTTTCCAGCACTCCATGTGTTCCTAGCCACATCTCACAGGCAGACTTTCTAAAGCAGTGCCATTCGATAGCACTGTCGGCGACGATGGACAGGTTCTATATCTGCATTGTCCACTGGGATAGCCGCTAGCTACATGTGGCTATTGAGCACTTGAAATATACCCGGCATGACTGAGAAACTAGTTAACACTTAAAACATTTTTCTTTTTTGATACAGGGTCTCACTTTGTCACCCAGGCTGGAGTGTAGTGGTGCAATCTTGGCTCACTACAACTTCCGCCTCCTGATCCTTCCACCTCAGCTTCCCTGAGTATCTGGGACTACAAACACGGGCCACCATGACTGCCTAATGGTTTGTGTTTTTTGTGGAGATGAAGTTTTGCCATGTTGCCCGGGCTGTTTTTGAACTCCTGGGCTCTGCCTAGTGATCTGCCCCCCTTGGCCTCTCAGAGTGCTGGGACTACAGAGGTGAGCCACTGAACTGGCCCTAGTTAACACTTTAATTAATTTAAATTTAAATAGGCACATCTACCTGGTAGCTACTGTGTTGGATAGCACAGCCCTCTGGGGTTCTGGTACATCTGTCAAGGCCAGAAAAGGTATGTTGTGATGGCGAGTGCTACATCTGCCACAGGGTGGTAATCTGATACAGGCCTGCTCGGGTGACACCACCCAAAGAAATCTCATCAGTGTGCACCTCTGGCAAGCCTGACAAGGCTGACTTCCCTCGATGGGACCCTCCGATTTCCCCATTCCCTGTAAGTAACTGTGCTGTCTAGAGAGAGAATTTGCTCTTAGATCATCAGTCTGTATGTGCGTCTTCAGAAGAGACAGTTTCCCCTTATCCCAGCAGTTTTCAGCTTTTTGTTTCTGATTGCAAATGATTGACTCTGCTGATTGCTGGAAGTTACACAGGTGACTCCCCACCCTCTCGGGCTACCCCACCAGTGACAACACAGGCAGGGGTGACCTGGCTTCCTTTCTGGGTGTTGTTACCGGGTAGCTGCCTGCTCAGAACCCACAAAGCCTGCCCCTCATCCCAGGCAGAGAGCAACCCAGCTCTTTCCCCAGACAGAGAGAGCTGGTGGGGCCTGCTGTCCCCGGGAGAGTTGCACCACCTTCCACGGTGAGTACTGGTCTTCTTCCTGCTGACCCCAATCCAGTGTCATCTTGGTCCTCAGTTGTGTGCTGCTATGATGGCTTCTAAAATCTGGGCTTGCATTAATTTGTTCAGAGGTCGTGGGCACTAGGCACTTTGCTAGAAACTTCCAGGAAGGCAAATGGGAACTGGTGATGCCCAACCCAGGTTTCTTGTAGGGTGAGTAATAAAACTCCCTTCCCACTCACATACATGAAGCTTAGGCTTAAGGCAGCCTGTGATTTATACCTTAAAGAAAGGAGAAGCAGGTGCTGGGTGAAAAGATGGTGGCCAGGGGCTGGGTAAAGGATGTACCCATGAGGTCCTTGAGTCTGAGACATTGCCCCATGGAAAGGATTCTTTGTAGCAGTGAAAAATTGGAAACAAGGAAACTATGCACCAGGAGGCGAATGGTTAAATGAATTATGAGGTGTCTAGACAATGGAATACACAGCAGCTATCCAATCCTATGATATGGTTCTACGTTGAATTGGCATGGAAGGTGATCCATGAAAGATGGGCTATTAGGAAGCAAAGACAGAAGATTATATGTGTAGTCTGATTTCCTTTCTATTAAGTGCGTGTGTGTCCGTGTGTGTGTGTGTGTGTGTGTGAGGCTGTGTTACAGAGAAAAGTCAGAAAGGAAGTATCTCAGATACTTAACAATGGCTAAACTAGGAAAGGGTGCTTGAGGAGTTTTTATTTTCTATATTATGTATGTTGGCATTTTGGGGATTTTTTGTGCATTGTAAAAATACTCCTTTATGATCAGAGTAAAGTAAAAAGTTATTTTAAATGACTCATCAGTGGATGCTGGTTTGCCTTTTCAAACATACCCAACCTCTTTAGATTCTGAATTAGCTGTTACTCCATAGATGGCTGGCAAGTCCATCCAGAGAGCAGTCACTGTGTGCTGAACTGTGCAGCAGCCAGTCTGTGGGATCCCATCTCCTTACTCCCTTTCCTGAACGAGCCAAAGCTACTTTGCTATTTCAGCATCTGGAATTTCAGAGTCCTTTTCTTCCAATATCTGCTTGTCTGTTCTGAAGCCCCCGGTATATGCCTCACAGGCTGGCACTGGGAGACCCTGGGCCCTGTACAGCCCCTGCTGGGCGGTTGGCAGGCATTTGATCCAGGCTTGGTGAGTGGATTGATCTGATAGACGGCTCAGAGACCCTGCCCCATGTAGGGAACAAAAAGCAGAGCTATGAAAAAATATAAGAGATGATTCAAGCTCCGTGTAGCAAATTGTACAAAGATCAAAGTAAAGACCTGCATTCCTGACTCATGTTAGTATCCGATTTGATGTTAGTGCTGTGAGCATCAGAGGCTGTAAGTGTGGGGAGACGCTGTGTGCACAACAACCCCATGCTGATTTTCACGTTGGCTACTTAAGAATGTTAGAGAAAGACTAATAAAGAAGAAAAGAGAGTAGAAGCAAATAGATGCAATAAAAAATGATAAAGGGGATATCACCACCGACCCCACAGAAATACAAACTACCATCAGAGAATACTATAAATACCTCTACATAAATAAACTAGAAAACCTAGAAGAAATGGATAATTTCCTGGACACTTACACTCTCCCAAGACTAAACCAGGAAGAAGTCGAATCCCTA
>NW_012116755.1:2350612-2459891 GCF_000951035.1 Colobus angolensis palliatus
AAAAAAAAAGTATGTTAGAGAATACAAAAATAATGATTGGATAATAATAGGTTCCAAGCTAACTTTTCTAACAGGTACTTTTCTCTTTTGGAGAATTAGCAGCTCTCTCCCTTCCTTTATCTCCCAGGTCCCTGCACATACTCCATGCTTTCTGGCTTTCATGCCTTTGTCCGTATGTTTTCTCACCCTGGAGCAATGTTCCATCTCCTTATTGCATGTCTCCATGCTCTTCAGCCCTCAAGGACTCGCAAAAATGTCACCTCCTCAATGAAGCCCTCCTGGATTTTCCCCAGAGCTACAGACATGACTTCTTCCTTCCAATTCCTAGCACAACTCATAGCATTTTCCATTCATTGTTATTTGCAGCCATGACTTACCCACTGTACTTGAATGCAAGCTTCTTGAGGACATGGATCATGTCTTATACATTGTTTAAGCCAAATAAATGTATCAGGTACTCAAGGCACATTGAATAAGTGGGTTCGATGGGTGGCCCATGGCACCTGCAACAAGGCCTCACTGAGCAGCAAGGGAGAGATTTGCTGCAGTGCCGAGTCAACTGCCCATCCACTCCTGACAGACCACTGAGATGGTCCTCGCTCTCAGTATGTTCGGTCAAATGTGGGATTTTCCCCCCTATATTTTTCCCTCTTTCTCAGCGGCAAGAAGAAAATGAAAGCAAGCACTGAGACTTAGTAGGTGGGAGAATAAAATATTTGAGACGTATTCTGACAAAAATGAAAGAGAAATAGATGGCAAGGCTGTCTGGAGGTTCTAGATGTGGAGTCTAGGGAGGGGTAGGTCCTGTTTTTACTCTTTGGCTCTCTCCAAATTTTCTATGAGCCAGAAGCAGATGCATATTGTATAAAATGTAATATATTACATTCTATGATATACTATAATATATTACATTATATATACTATTTATGTGTTTATTTATTTTAGAGACAGGGTCTTGCTCTGTCACTCAGGCTGCAGTGCAGTGGTGCGATGTTAGCTCACTTCAGCCTTGAACTCCTGGGTTCAAGCGATTGTCCTGCCTCAGCCAGCTGAGTAGCTGGGACTACAGGGTAGGCAACCATGCCTGGCATATTTTAAAAATTTTGTAGAGACGGGTCTTTCTATGTTGCCCAGGCTGATCTCAAATTCCTGGCCTCAAGTGATGCTCCCGCCTCAGCCTCCCAAAGTGTTGGAATTACAGGCATGAGCCATCTTGCCTGGCTTGTATTTATATATTACCTTTTTTAGAAAAAAAAAAAAAAGACAAACCTTTATAGAAGGCTAGTGCACAATTTAGGTGCACAAATTGGCCATGGTGAATGTAACTACTAGGCTTGCTCTTTCTGCGGTAACTGGAGCAGGCTACAAGTTCCTCCTCTAGATGAGTTTTGTAAACAGGTGTGCTGAACGTTAGAGCACTGGGCTTCTTCTTTTTTTAAAATCTAAGTTATTTTTATGACAGCTCTTAAAATTTCACACACTAGGTAAGGTATTTAAATAGTTTGCAAAATCTAAATGAAAACATGAGTTGATTTTCCATTGGTCATCGTGGTTCAGTCTCCTTCCAGAAAATGTTTCGGTGCTGGTGAGCAGTGCAGTGTATGTCTTTCTCTATCTATTTTTTTAAAAAAAGATCACACAACATAAGCCTTCCTACATGTTGCATTTTAATCTTAGAGTCTTGGGGACCTCTTTTCAGCATGAGGACCATCCTTGTTTATTGGCTACATGTGGTTTATTGGATTGATGTGTCATAATATTACCAATTGCTGAATGTTTAAGCTGTTTTCCAATTTTTGTTCTGCTCCAACATATATCCCCACACCTGGACCCTTGTGTTCTTTTGTGAGAATACCAGTAGGGCAAATTCCAAGCAGACGTGCTGCAGAATCAGAGATGTTGTGCTTTGTAAATTGTGACAGATACGCGGCTTAACCCTCCAAAAAGATCACGTAAATGTATACTCCTCACAGCAGTGTGGAGGCCTTTTCTCCAAACTCTTACCAACATCATTACCAGCTATTGCTATTTCCAGTCTGAACCTTGCTATTACTCACTATAACCAAAGCCATTCTTTCTTCTTTTTGTGGCTTCTTTTTTTGGGAATTTTTCTCAGATATTACATGATTCATATTCAATCCTTTCATGCAAGGAAAAAGGAGGTGACATAAGCCCTGGGTATTAGAAATATATATAAAGTGTTTTCTCACTGATATCTCAAAAATCAACCTCCCTATTCCCCAAGGTGTAATAAAATTAAATTTGCTAAGTTGAGGTCTTCCCAACTCAACTGGGCATTTTTCATCTGGGGGAAAAAAAGAGGAGTAATTCTTAACTCCAAAGTAGCTGCTTTTCTGCTTGCTGGGTGAGTTCCTTATTTCAAAACAGAGGCTCACTGGGCTTCTTGATGGCACCTGGAGTCATGCCATGCAGGAAGCAATCACTCCACAGAGCTGAAGATGTCAGAACAGTTCAAAAATACTGCCTGGGGAAAGTTCTTAGGTCTTTGGCTTAGCAGGAAAGGGGCAGAATACAACCGTTCTGAAGAAAATGCATCTTTCATTCACCTGGGAAATATTTCAAAATAACTATAAAAAGAAGTTAGAAGCAGGTGAATTGCCCTACAGAGGGGAATGTTTTAATGAATTGGAGCACAGCCCCTGTCGGAATGCCATGTAGCTGATGCCTTCACCTGTCTGAAGAATGTTTAATGATGAAGGAAATGCTTGTAATCTGTTAGGTGAGAAAAAGAAAATAAAAGTTCAAAGTGTACGAATTCATAGAAACACGGCTGGGAGGGAAAACAACAGAAAGTTAAAAGTCGTTATTTAGGGGTAGAAAGATTATGGGTGATTTTAATTTTCTCCTCTTGGTTTTTGTGTATTTGCCAAACTTCCTACAAACGTATGTGTTACTTTTGTAACAAAAAAAGTCATAAAAGAAAAGCATGGTCTTTTTTCAGATAAATGCCAGCGTTTTCCTGGCCCCCAGAGGGCTGCAGTGAAATTCGGTGCATGCCCGGGTGGCTGGGTAAGGTCACGGCCGGAGGCTGGGCTACTCATTTTTATTTCAGACACAGTCCTGTTCCAGGCTTTCTTGTGTCGTAGGGTCAATTGCCAAAATATTTTTTCCTCTTCTTTTAAAAATGTATTGTGAGTCTTACTTGTATCTAATTTCAGGCTTACTGAAAAGTGAAGAGTTGTATAAAGAATGCTTATAAACCCTTCCCCCTAACTATTGTTTTCATTTTGTCCCACTGGCTTTATTGTTCTCCTTCTCTCTATATACATATGTTTTCATTAATTTTTTGCATTTTTTTGCATATTTTTTGAATCCTTTGAGAATATGTCAAAGACACTGTGCTCTTTTGCCCCTAAATACTTCAGGGGACAGTTCCTAAGAACAGGGGCATTCTCCTGTAAAACCACAACGCAGTCAGCAAAATCAGGAAGTTTAACACGGATCCAGCACTATCATCGAATTCACAGTGCCGATTGTAAGACCCTTAATTTCCCAGTAATGTCCTTTAGAATTATTTTTTCCCCACTCTAGGACCAAATCCAGGTTCTTGCATTGTATCTACTTGTCCTGTCTCTTTAGTCTCCTTCAACCTAAGATGGTTTCTCAGTTTTTCTTTGTGTCACTTGACCTTGATATTTGGCCGGTTACTTTGCAGAAAGTCCTTCATTTTGGGTTTTTCTGATGCTTCCTCATTCTTTGATTTAGGCTGACATTTTTTCCAGGAATAAAGATGCTGTGCCTTCCCTTCTCAACTGTTTAGGACAAATGTGACATTGGTTTGCTTCCACGCTGGTGGTATTGAGTTTGAAGACCAACCAGCTGGTTTTCAAATCCACACCATCAACGTGTAGTTACATGTCTCCAAGGAGTCCTGGCTGCTTTAGTGGAGAAAGGTGTTTAGACTCCAAGATCAGGGCACTAGGCGCTCATTATGTTGTGTATCATTGCTTTTAGGTCCTCTCAGCAGACAGAGCCAGGAAATATGTATGTGAAACACACATACATATACACACAAATTATCTATCTATCTGTCTGTCTGTCTATCTATTTATCTATCTATCTATCTATCCATCTATCTATCAATCATCTATCTAATTTAATCTTAAAAACATATGGGTATAAAGACACATGAACATGTATGTTCATTACAACACTATTCACAATAGCAAAGACATGGAATCAACCTAAGTGTTCATCAACGATAGACTGGAGAAGGAAAATGTGGTACATATACACCATGGAATACTACACAGCCATAAAAAAGAACAAGATCATGTCCTTTAACATGGATGGAACTGGAGGCCATTATCCTAAGTGAACTCACACAGGAACAGAAAACCAAATGTCACATGTTCTCATTTATAAGTGGGAGTTAAACGTTAAGTACATATAGACACAAAAAAGGGAACAACAGACACTGGGACCTCCTTGACGATGGAGGGAAGTAGGAGGGTAAGGATCAGAAAACTATCTACCAATCAGGTACTATGCTTATTAACCTGGGTGGCGAAATAATCTAAACACCAAGCCCCCATGAAGCACAATTTACCTATATAACAAACCTGCACATATACCCCTGAAGCTAAAATAAAAAGAAAAAACCCACACGATCAAACCAAAAAAAAAAAAAAAAAAACCCACATGGGTCCATAGTGGCTATAACAGCACAAGGCACTCCAGTGTACTTTTGAAAAGCTACCAGCAGAGAGGTTACCAGGAGGAAGTTCTGGCTGCCTTCCTCCTTAGGGCCTGCTGACAGCCAGAGACGACACTGAGAAGTGAAGAAAACCAGAATGTTTTCGTCGTACTTTGTTTTCCCTGCCTCACTTGAACAGCTTTACTGAGGTCCAATTACAATAAACCACAAATATTAAAATGCAGAATGTACGTTCTGACATACATACACCCCTGTGAAGCTCTCACACAACCCAGACAGTGAACATATTTATCCCCCATTGAGGTTTTCTTTGTACCCACCTGCCCTCCTGCCCTCCCACGCTCCACTTCTCTCTCTCTCTCTTTTTTTTTTTTTTTTTTTTTTTTTTTTTTTTTGAGACGGAGTCTTGCTGTGTCGCCCAGACTGGAGTGCAGTGGTACAATCTTGGCTCACTGCAACCTCTGCCTCCCAGGTTCAAGTGATCCTCCTGCCTCAGCCTCCTGAGTAGCTGAGATTACAGGCTCACACCACCACACCTGGCTAATTTTTTGTATTTTTGTAGAAATGGGGTTTCATCATGTTGGCCAGACTGGTCTCGAATTCCCGACCTCAGGTGATCTACCCACCTTGGCCTCCCAAAGTGCTGGGATTATAGGTGTGAGCCACCATGCCCAGCCACCTCCCCTTCTCTCTCTCTATTGCCAGGAAATCAGTGATTCTGCTTTCCATCATAATAGATTAGTTTGCATTATCTAGAGTTTTATACAAGTGAAATCATACAGTATGAACTCCCTTTGGTCTGGCTTCTTGGCATAATTGTTTGGAGACTTGTCCATGTTGCTGTGTGAATCAATCATTCATTCCCTATTCCATTGGATGGATATTTCAAAGTTAACTTATCCATTTACTACTTGATGGGCATTTAGGCTGTTAGCAGTTTTTGGCTACTACAGAGTAAAGCTGTAATGAACATTCACATACTGGTCTTTATGGGGACATATGCTTACAACTTTCTTGGGTGAATACTTAGGATGACTGGATCACATGGTGAGTCCATGAATAACGTCTTAAGAAACTGCCAGTTTTCCAAAGTGGTTTTACCACACATTATGCATTGGGAACCACTGTACTTTCAGAAAAGCAGGGTGGGGTCATGATGTTGTTATGGAAAGGAAGCCAACAGGTTAGGATTGGATTTATGAAAGAGATTATTTTTTTCGAGAACTTTGGGGTGTGACACTGGACATGTTTCTTTGAAATGTACTTGCTAAGAGTATAAAAGGAAATGCCCCAGCTCAGGCACAGACTCCGTCCTTGAAGGCAGTCAAGCTGTTATTTCTTCGGTTATACAGGGGTGGGCTTTAAAGAAATTCAAAACACATGAAAATGACAACTCGAGATTTATTGCAGTCAGTTCTGAGGCTCTGTGCACTAGGGAACTAGAACTCGTTTTCTTCAGTACACAAACCTAGGACTTCCTTTTCCTGCTGAAGTCAGGGTAAAGAGGAGGAAGGTGGGTTCTGGGGGGCACTGGGTCTCTTAGGGAGGGGGCCTCAACCCCAGCGGGCGCCAACCAGCCCTCATGTTCTTCGTGCCACCTGGTTACTCAAAGGCCCTTTTCCTGGGGAGTCCAGAGCCCAGGGCATTCTCAAAGCGACCACTGTCCTGTTAGCTTCGGTGAGTCCCTTAGCTGATAGAGCAGAGGAAGGGGAACCAGTCAGCGAAACAGGACGGGACAGAGAAGCTCAATCAAGGGAAGGGGAGCTAATGTAGAAAGGATGGGCTGGGAAAAATTTAACAGCCCCCCTGCCATTCCTCATGTGTGGATGTGAGATGCACGAATTATTGTCTAAGTAGAAAGAAAACAAATGCTAGAATCAGGTGACCCTCAGAGTCAAAGAAGTGAATGATAACTTCAAAGGAGAGGTTCTTGCATTTCTGTGTGGACGACTGAGATGATTCTGAAACCTAGAACACTATATAGACTCTAACTCCTGCTTGGCATATTTTTTTCAGAAGAACAAACAGATTTAAAATTTAATCTTCATCTTTTTGGCATTTGGTTGTTACTATACATTTACAAGCCAGTCCCCTTTTTGATGTTTGTTCCTTTTCCAGGAGCAGGCTTGCATCTGACTGACGCACCATGACACCCACAGACTTCACAGTGAGTACAGCCATGCTCCTCCGGCTCCTCAAAACATACGTTCATCTTCCCTTTTAAGGGGGTGTGGGAAGGATCCATTGTGGGGGAAGGATTTATCTGTGTGGTTTCCCAGGGTAAGATCTCTGCCTGGCAATGCCCATTACTGGGTAGGTTGCTGTCCAGCACAGAAGGTTTTGCAAATGCAAAGAGGTAGCTACGCTTTGGGGTATGTTGTGGAGACAGAGGAAAATGTGGTGTTATAAATAGCTAAGGGTTTTTAATGACCTTTAACTAGGGTGTGCTTAGTTCCATGTGCCTGTTCTAAAACTCAGACAAATGAGGTAAAGGGAGAATTCATGTAATTTGCTTTTAAAAAACCCATGGTGGGCACATTAGTTGTGTTTCCTGTATAACATTATGTAGACCTTATGAAAACACATAACAGTATATATTCCCCTGAAAGGTCAAGAGCTGAACAAAAATTAGTGAGTTAGGCTGGGCACGGTAGCTCATGCCTATAATCCTAGCACTTTGGGAGGCAGAGGTGGGCGGATCACCTGGCCGAGGCCAAGATTTCAAGACCAGCCTGCCCAACATGGCGAAACCCCATCTCTACTAAAAATACAAAAATAGCTGGGTGTGGTGGCATACGCATGTAATCCCAGCTACTTGGGAGGCTGAGGCACGATAGTCGCTTGAGCCTGGGAGGTGGAGGTTGCAATGAGCCAAGATCACGCCACTGCACTCCAGCCTGGGCAACAAAGTGAGACTCTGTCTTAAACAACAACAACAAAAAAATCGGTGAATCAAATCATAATCCAGAGAATCTTTTTTTCTTTTACAGCCAAATGTAGTTAAGTATAGAATCAAATTAATTTCCCATGCTTTTGTTAGATTCATAAATGCCTTACGAAATTACCTAAGGGCTTTAATTTTGCTTTTCTCAAAGGGAAAGCCTGGGTTTTACATGTAGATAATTGAAATCCAGACTTCCTAGCAGGTGGGCTAACAAACTGCCTCACAGTACATTGTGGGTTTCCATGATCTAAAGAGAGTGGTGGTTGAAACAGTTCATCAACTAAATTATTTATGATATGCTAATCATTCATTAGTATTACATATGTGTAGTTACCTAGTTGCACCTATATCCATAACAACAAAAAAGTAATTAATTTGGTCCTGGTGAAGTAACTATTCTTCTGACCAAAAGTAGATGCTTCAGTTTCTCCTGCATTAAATTCACCTTTCAATACCTGAGGCTGTGGAAACAGAAGTAGATGAAGGCAGCAGAGCCAGGGCTGCTTCTGAGATTGCCAGTCATTTGGTTTTATCATTTGGGATCTTGGATAATAGCCAAACTCTGAAAAGCAGCCCCAGATAAGAAGGAAACTGCACCTCAATAATGACCTTCTCTAATCAGAGGAGTCTGGCGCCATCTAAATGGGAAGAAGATAGGACCCCTGTGGCCCTGGATCCCACATTCCATGGAAAGTAGCCGTGGCACCCTGTGGCCACCTTTCTGAGGATGTGCTGGGCCAGTCACCCATGCAGGTGCCCCACATTCCTTCAGCGTCACAGTAAAGGCAGAGTCCTGTTTACAGATGAGGAGACGAAGACTGGGGAAGGTGGTTTGAGGGTTCAAGGTCTCATAGAGATTTGGAGGAAGAGCCCTTGAGGGGTGCTGCCGGCAGTCATAGCTTTGCCGGGTTGCTCCCTCAGGGTGAATGTCAAAGCACTGAAATCCAGGTCTGATTGTTGGGATTTAATACTTCCTTAAGTGTGGGGCCAAGGTGTCTGCCGGCGTCCCTGCTGATAACAAATTCATTGTTTCCCCACCTCCTTCCTTCTTGTGCCCTCTCTTATTCCATCGCTCCCATTCCCTTGTGCCCATTCTTGGTGCTAAGGCACAATGAAGCCTTGGCAAGCACAGTCCCTGCCCTTTCTCTGTCCATTCCCCAGAGAGGGGAATCTTGAGCCTGAGTCTGGCCAAAGGTTTCCAAAGAACACATGAGTCAGAGAAGGAGTCCCTGGAAAGCTCTGGGACCTTCTTCCTGCTCTGGGTGTTCACAACCAGGATGCCTGGGCTGCTGCTTCTGAGCCCAGGACTCCTGAGGGAAGAAGACATGTCTGTGTGTGAGCAACAGCCTGTGCGCTCAGAGGCTTGCCCGGGACACAGACAGGCAGGATGAGCCCCTTGCCCTGGTTGTGCACTGAGGTTTGTTTACATTTACTGGGGGATTTCCAGAGGATTTGATGTCTAAGAGTTGTGACACAGGGGGTATTATTCCAGGATTCCTCTTGTGGTCCTGACAAATTTTATATAAATCTAGATTTGGGGTGTAAAATTCAATTACTTAAAAAATATGCCTGGGGAGTCCCTAACCTAACTAACTTCATGCAAAAGCATGAGGTCCTTAATCCTCACCCAGCAGAAAAACTATGCCCCTGGGCTTCCAGCAGGACACAATATCCTTGTCTGGGATTCAGTCTTGGGAGTGTTGGCTGTGCCTACTCGCTGGGCCGTGGAGAAAGCTGGGTCACCCAGGTCCTGGGACTTCTGCATATTTCTCCCCTTCTGCCCCTTCTACAGTCTCCTCCAGGCCCCGCTCCAGATCGCCTTCCCTCGCTGGCCCAGGAATCCACCTCCTTCCAGCACCTTAGCCCAGGACTAACACAGCTAAGTGATGCTGGCCTTCCTACCTGCCCCCGCTCCCCACTCCCCGTCTCATTTTCTCCCCATGAACCAAAGCCGTCTCTTGTGCTTGTCCTTTTGCCAAGCATACCCTCTTTCCTCCCTTGCCTTCCTCTTTCTCCCTTGTCTGTCCTCCTCTTAACATGTCTTTAAAATCCATGCTGCTCCTCGCTACCTGGAGCTGCAGCAGGAGGAGAGCAGGCTTGCTGGACCGGAGAAGCAACTCCATGCAGCAAGACCCCTGGGCCCTCATCTGTGAGGCTGCTTGCAATTTGCTTCACAGCCTTGGGCTCAGGCTCATGTGTGAGAGAGTCTATTAAAACTATTTGACCAAAAAAAAAACCCAAAAACCAAAAAACACCAACTCACAAATAACAAACAAAAACTTCAAGAGCAAGTTTAGTACCTATTCATCTGTGGATTCACGGTCGGTACTTGCTCACCTGCATGGTTTTACTGGGTTTTACTGAGGTTCCTCCAAAAGGTCATCCTCCCAACCTCTTAAACCTGCTGTCACGTCCACTTTGGGGTCTCCATGCTCTTCACAGTCTTCCTTCTATCCTCAAGTACTTCTTTCCCTCAAAGTCCACTCAAACCTCACCTCCTACAGGATGACTGTCTTAGTGGGGCCATGATTGCAACTGGTTCCCGTGTCCAGCGTTGGGAGGATTCTCCTGGCATGTCTCTAAAATGTGTGTCACCTAGGAGGTCTGTCCTCTCAAGAGGCTGGGTTTCCAGATGAGGGCCAATGCCAGAAGAAACATCTCTAAGTGTAAACTGAAATGGATAAATCAGGCCTAGGGACTAATCCCATATAAAATAGGGAGATGAGTTTTCTGTAGTTCTTTGCAGTAGTGGGCCATTTCCAGCTGCCCTGGCCCGAAGAGCCACCTCCAGGATCCTGCTCCTGGGTCCCGCTCTTTGCAATAGGGTTTTCTCTTGGTCACATATTGGAGATGGAGTCAGGACTAGATGTCAGATTTTCCCAGTTGTCATCCAAGTTACCTTGGGTCCTCCTGCTATTTCCTGCCAGCCAAGGCCCAGATAGGACTAACATCTACTGTCCTTTATCAATCAACTCAGTGAGCCCTGATATCTAAGAAGCCCTCCACAAACACACACACAACGGGTTCTATATTCCAATAAGGTTTGAAAACATTGTTAAACAAAATTCAACTGATTCTGAAGGATTTCTCAGAGTCTTTACTGTGCTACTGTGTAATTAAAATAAAACAAGTTCTGGGCCAGTCGCCGTGACCAGCACTTTGGGAGGCCGAGGTGGGCAGATCACGGGGTCAGAAGTTCGAGACCAGCCTGATCAACATGGTGAAACCTCGTCTCTACTAAAAATACAAAAAATTAGCCGGGCGTGGTGGTGGGCACCTGTAGTCCCAGCTACTCAGAAGTCTGAGGCAGGAGAATGGCGTGAACCCGGGAGGCAGAGCTTGCAGTGAGCTAAGACCATGCCACTATACTCCAGCCTGGGTGACAGAGCGAGACTCCGTCTCAAAAAAAAAAAAAAAAAAAAATTAGCCAGGCATGGTGGCATGCACCTGTAATCCCAGCTAGTCAGGAGGCTGAGGCAGGAGAATCACTTGAACCTGGGAGGTGGAGGTTTCAGTGAGCCGAGATGGCGCCATGCACTCCAGCCTGGGCAGCAAGAGTGAAAATCCGTCTCAAAACAAACAAAGAAACAAATAAATAAAACAAGTTCTGTAGGACTTTTCAGATCCTTCAGTGTGCTCAGGAGTATTGTGAATTTCAAAGAAGAAATATGCAGCAGAGATGCTCAACTATTTTAACCATTAGTGTTCCACCCAAAACATGATTTGGGAAATGCTGGTCTGATCTACTAGAAATAGATGGATATTACAACGTATACAGATAGGGAGAGCCCAGCTAATAGAAGGTAGAGAATATTTTGTTATTTAAATATAAACATTTAAGTACATAAAATAATCTTTGTACTTATATATTTGTTAATATTAACTGTTCAAAACAAAATAAAAACTTACTGTGGATTTTGGGTGACTTCTAGTCCAAATGCATCCAGATGAATTGAACTACCGCATTTGCCTCAGGAGAAATAAAAGTAGAGATGAGATTTGGCAAGGAATGTCCCTCGAGGAAAGGGAGTGAGAGCTGGTAGTCCCTGGTGGAATTTGGGAGTCCTAATGGGAGCACTGGGAGGGAAACTGGTGGGAAGTGAGAGTGTTTGAGGATCTGTGGGCAGAGGTTTTGGAAGGAATGTAGCAGGCGTGGCAGGGACTCTCCCCTCCTCCTCCATGGGCAGTCCACGTCCTTCATTCCCTCCCACCCCAGGTTTGACTCAAGGGCTTACATCTCAGGGTCTCATTTCCAGCCCTCATTTCCTGTTTCCGTGGGAGGGGTTCTAGGATGGCTTCTGATTCAGGAACCCCAAAAAAGTGTAAGAAGTGTGTGTGCGTATGCGCGTATATGCGCGTATATATGTGTGCATGCATGAGCGTGTATATATGTGCGTGTGAGCATGAGTGTTGGCAGGTTTGTGTACATGAGAGCATGTGCAAGTGCATGTATTATGTGTATGCATGTACATGTGAGTGTGTGTGCTTGTTGGGGCCAGCTTCATGGCTGTGCAACCCACACAGTCACACAGGGGCCCTGTGCTTAGAAGGGCTGCTTGTTTGATTGAATGCTGGATGTGTTGAAATTCCTAAATTTTTGGACCGTGGGTCCTGCTAAATATAGAGCAGGTCATGGTGCTTGTGTGTGTACGTGGGGTTGAGAGTGTCTGTGTGTATATGTGTATGTGCATGTGTACGTGGGTGTATGCTGGTGCTCCTGGAGCTTTCAGGAAACTCAAGGGACTGGGATCCAGATGAGTTTAAGAGCCCTTGCTGACCTTTTTTTAGGGTCAGTGAAAAACTGAATAGACAGGAGAAGGACGATCACAGTCATACCCACAGTTTGATAAAACTGCCCATCAAGAGTGTAGAGGCACTCTTACCCTATCAGAGCACTTGGCATGCACACTATAAATGTTCATTCACTTGTCTGGTTGCTCTATGGGTAGGTAAGTTCCCTGAGAGTGAAGACACACATCTGACTTATTTACTACAGTTTCTTTGGTGCATAGCACAGTAGCCAACATACAGTACGTGCTTAATAAACATCTGTTGAATAAATAAATATGTGACAACCCAAGCAGATGTCCTCAGAATGCCTACATCCTAGGCCTCAGAATGCCTACGTGTCTTTGGCCTTACCATAGGTGTTTGAGGGTTGGAAGGGTCAAGAGGTCCATGCCTCTGCCATCAGACAGGACCTTCAAAATATTTTCCTTGACCTAATGCCATCTTGTGTCCCCTTGCAGAGCCCTATTCCTAACATGGCTGATGACTATGGCTCTGAATCCACCTCTTCCATGGAAGACTACGTCAACTTCAACTTCACTGACTTCTACTGTGAGAAAAACAATGTCAGGCAGTTTGCGAGCCATTTCCTCCCGCCCTTGTACTGGCTTGTGTTCATCGTGGGCACCTTGGGCAACAGTCTGGTCATCCTGGTCTACTGGTACTGCACAAGAGTGAAGACCATGACCGACATGTTCCTTTTGAATTTGGCAATTGCTGACCTCCTCTTTCTTGTCACTCTTCCCTTCTGGGCCATTGCCACTGCTGACCAGTGGAAATTCCAGACCTTCATGTGCAAGGTGGTCAACAGCATGTACAAGATGAACTTCTACAGCTGTGTGTTGCTGATCATGTGCATCAGCGTGGACAGGTACATCGCTATTGCCCAGGCCATGAGAGCACACACTTGGAGGGAGAAAAGGCTTCTGTACAGCAAAATGGTTTGCTTTACCATCTGGGTATTGGCAGCTGCGCTCTGCATCCCAGAAATCTTATACAGCCAAATCAAGGAGGAATCTGGCATTGCTGTCTGCACCATGGTTTACCCTAGCGACGAGAGCACCAAACTGAAGTCAGCTGTCTTGACCCTGAAGGTCATTCTGGGGTTCTTCCTCCCCTTTGTGGTCATGGCTTGCTGTTACACCATCATTATTCACACCCTGATACAAGCCAAGAAGTCGTCCAAGCACAAGGCCCTAAAAGTGACCATCACTGTCCTGACCGTCTTTGTCTTGTCTCAGTTTCCCTATAACTGCATTTTGTTGGTGCAGACCATTGACGCCTATGTCATGTTCATCTCCAGCTGTGCCGTTTCCACCAACATTGACATCTGCTTCCAGGTCACCCAGACCATCGCCTTCTTCCACAGTTGCCTGAACCCTGTTCTCTATGTTTTTGTGGGTGAGAGATTCCGTCGGGATCTTGTGAAAACCCTGAAGAACTTGGGTTGCATCAGCCAGGCCCAGTGGGTTTCATTTACAAGGAGAGAGGGAAGCTTGAAGCTGTCTTCTATGTTGCTGGAGACAACCTCAGGAGCACTCTCCCTCTGAGGGGTCTTCTCTGAGGTGCATGGTTCTTTTGGAAGAAATGAGAAATACAGAAACAGTTTCCCCACTGATGGGACCAGAGAGAGTGAAAGAGAAAAGAAAACTCAAAAAGGGATGAATCTGAACAATATGATTACTTGTAGTCAGAATTTGCCAAAGCAAATATTTCAAAATCGACTGACTAGTCAAGGAGGGTGTTGATTGGCTCTTGACTGTGATGCCTGCGATTCTCAAAGGAGGACTAAGGACCAGCACTGTGGAGCACCCTGGCTGTGCCACTCGCCGGAGCGTCAATGTCGCTGCCTCTGGAGGAGCCCTTGGATTTTCTCCATCCACTGTGAACTTCTGTGGCTTCAGTCCTCATGCTGCCTCTTCCAAAAGGGGACACAGAAGCATTGGCTGCTGCTACAGACTGCAAAAGCAGAAGGTTTCCTGAAAATGTCCATCTCTGGGAAATTTTCTACCCTGCTCTTGAGCCTGATAACCCATGCCAGGTCTTATAGATTCCTGATCTAGAACCTTTCCAGGCAATCTCACACCTAATTTCCTTGTGTTCTCCTTGTTCTGTTCTGGGCCAGTGAAGGTCCTTGTTCTGATTTTGAAACGATCTGCAGGTCTGGCCAGTGAACCCCTGGACAACTGGCCCCACCCACAAGATATCCAAAGTCTGTTGTCCTGCTGGAGGTTTTGACCTCGACAAGGATTCCACTTATTCCTTGGTATGGTGACAGTGTCCCTCCATGGCCTGAGCAGGGAGATTATAACAGCTGGGTTCGCAGGAGCCAGCCTTGGCCCTGTTGTAGGCTTGTTCTGTTGAGTAGCACTTGCTTTGGGTCCACCGTCTGCTCCCTAGAAAATGGGCTGGTTTTCTTGGCCTTCTTCTTCCTGAGGCCCACTTTATTCGGAGGAATAAAGTGAGCAGATACGGGCAGCAGCCAGGGAGGGCAAAGGGGTGAAGCACAGGCCTTGCTGGAGGGCTATTTACTTCCATGCTTCTTCTTCTCTTACTCTATAGTGGCAACATTTTAAAAGCTTTTAACTTAGAGATTAGGCTGAAAAAAATAATAGAATTCACCTTTGAATCTTTTGTGTCTTTCTTTTCACAATTTGGCAAAATGTATCACCTTTGAAAATATTTAGCATATTAGAAAAGTGCTTTTTAATGTGTATATGAAACATTAATTACTTGTTACTTTCTTTACTCTGTCTCAATATTTTAAGTGTGTGCAATTAAAGATCAAATAGATATATTAAGGGTGTGAAGGTTGGTCTGAAGGTAGTGAGTTATCTCAACTGATTGTTTAATCAGTTACAGATTGAACTCCTTGTTCTACTTTCCCTGCTTCTCTCTACTGCAACTGACTAGTCTTTAAAAAAAATGTGAAGAGTAAGCAGTGGGAATAAGGAAATGGAAATAAGATCTCCAAAACCTTAAAACCATCATGGCTGACAAGTTTTTATTTCTCCTCTGTCCAAACTTACTCCTCAGGCTTTTATGTGTTAGTCAAATGGAATTTCCAAGGAGGACTATTGGAACAGCACCATAAACCACCCCTGACTTTGCCACTTGCTCTAGAGGAAGCATCTAATTTCCCCAGTGCCTTGTGGATCGTTGTGGTTTCTGTTCCAACGCCATCCCTTCCCAAAGGGGACACAAAAGCACTGGACCCTGCCATTTCACCCTCTTTCTCCCTGCCCACTTCTAAAGCACAAGAGAGTGAGGAATAAAGTGAGCATACATGGGCAGCAGCCAGGGAGGGCAAAGGGGTGAAGTGCAGGCCTTGCTATCCCATTGACATGCTGCCCGTGAGGGGACAGTGGGTGGGAAGAAAGCATTGACCTGGGACCAGCAGATCAACATGGGCCTAGCACAGGCACTGCATCCATAGTAAAGGGGAGGATAACTTCTCCAAGGTCACTTATGGACAGAGCCATCCATTGACCATTTCCAAGAGGAGACCCAGATATTTGCCCTTATAGGAACTTGAGAGAATAAACAAGATTCAAGAGCCACTCCTAAATAACATTGTGCAGTTAGGTGCAAAGAACACAGCTGAGTTTGGCTTTTATTTTTAGATACTGCGGTTCTGACGCTCTGTCATGGGAGTCCCAGTGCTGCTGAGCCTCACACAGGACAGCCTCACTAAGACAATTATGGAGCCTCCCCAGGTGGGAGCCTGGACAAGTAGCTTTGCGTGGACCTGTTCTGGTACATGTCTTAAATGCCCACCCTCCTCATCACACACAAATGCCTTATGTGGAGTAGGAACAATATAATGAATTAATATCTTTATAAACATTTAAAATTAATCATTTCTCAAATATGTACTTCATGTGTCAGAGTTCAGCAGCTAGAAAACTTCTAGAAAATAAAGATTGCCAATCTTGAGCACTGGGACATTACATCCTTTGGGCAGTGATGTTGTCCTGCTATCTACGGGCATCCTGGGGGACTGGTGGTCAAGGAAGGAACTGACTAAACCAGGACCAGACACCAGTGTTTTTCCCAGTTTTGATGTTCAGGGCTTTGGCCTTGTGAGTTGCCCTGGTTGCTTCCTGAGAGAGCTGACACAGCTCCTGAGAGAGCTGAGTGGCTATAACCGCTTCCATTTGCTCATTGTCGTTGTTGCAGAGTCCTGAGCAAGGAAGGAAGCAGCCCACAGTGAGCTCCTTCCCTTTTGGTCCTGTGGACCTTCCCCCAGGCCATCGCCATTGCAGTATGGCCATTATGGGTGGCATCCTGGTTTTTGTGATGGTGTTGACTTGAATACAGAGCCAAGGCTGTCGTGAAGCATTCATGAGTCGACACCTTTGGACACCACCACAGTCTTTCTGCTTCATCGATGCGAAGCTGTCTCACACTTCCAGATGGTTCTTCTGTGTTTGCAATCTTTGAGTGGGTTTGCTTGGCTTTCCAGTTCTAAGTTGGCCTCACAAGAACTGGAGCTTCTTGTGGGGTCCAGAACAAAGCACAGCCGAAATCATCCCCCAGCACCAGCCTGGCTCCAGTGCCCACAGATCTCTGTCCCTCACTGAAGTTGGCCACTCCAACTTCACCGGAGGGTTCTTCTCCTATACACTAGTCAGCCTGTCTCAGTGTGAGGTCTGTTCAGGAGCTCCCCGTGACTTTGAAAAAAGAGAAGCAACCATGGGCTCCAGCACCTGCACCTTACATGTTTTAGATATTCAAAAAAAATCTTTCCCTCCAGTCAACGAGTAGTCACTGATTGTTTAGTCATTGTGTGTGGTTAGTAAGTACCACAGCCTTAGACTTCCCCTCCCAGCCAAAACACACCATAGTGCTTCTGCAATAAAGTCTCTCTCTTTCCCCATCTCATGTGCTCCTCCCTTCCAGTTGAGGTCCCTATCCAACATGCTCCTGGAACAATGAGCTAGTTCTCTAATCATTCCTACATTATTGGAACAGACAACCCAGACAGCAAATGACCCATTTAAAGCCTTTCTTTGACTTTTATATTATCAAAGCCTAAAAGTGACATGCAAATATGTGTCTTTCCAACAAGTGATTCCTTATGAGGTCCTCTCCATATATTTAATTGTATACACTCAATTGCAGCACCACAAGCTAAGCAAAAAATCTCTATGGTCATATGGAGATGCCTCAAGAAAGAACTTGTAGGGAGTGTGGTCGGCACAGGCCCTCTGGTTGCCAGTTCTTCAGGGCCTGCCTCCACTGCAGAGCCGCCCTGCCCAAGCCAGGTCTTCCCAGGGTCACCTGTCTCTGGTGCCTGTGAGACAGAGAATAGCATCATCTCAGTCCCATGGTGAAGTTCTGATGGGCAGAATCCACTCCAGGGCACTCTGCCAGCACACCCTCATGGTGCACTGGCACTGGAGGGAATCAGCAGGGCCTTGGCTGTCACATGTCACCATTTAGCATCTGCATGACATGGTCAGTGAGTGGGGTGCTGGCCAACCTTGTGCCTGTCGGTCTTTTTAGCCCCTGGTCCTTAGAACAAAGTCTGGCTTGGCAAATGCTGTTTGACTCTCCAAAGCCAGGGCTTTGTGGAGCCTTCAGGGCAGTTCGAGTTCTCTTTCTGCCCAATCATGCTTCTTCTCACATCCCTCCACAGGCATTGATTCCTAATAAACACCTTGCACCCCAAACTCCATCTCAATACCTCCTTCTAGAGAAGTTGTCCTGCAACAATTTTCTCACCAGGGGCTGCCAATTCCAAGAGCCCACCTAAGGCTGGATGGGTAAGAACACTGGGTATGCAGGAGATCCATAGCTTGGCTGGGTGCCAGTCACAGAACTCCTCTGAGAAGGCTGAGAGCATGGGTCCTGTCTCATTATAACCTAAGCATTCAGCAGATATGCTTGGGCACCAGCTGCATGCCAGGGGCCCCACGGTATATGAGACAGTCACAATCTCTCCCAGAATATTGCTAACCCTGATTTACAGAGGAAGGAGCTGAGCCTCAGAGATGCTAAGTAACTCATCTGAGCCCATGCAATTAGTAATTGGCTTTGCCTGACATGGTCAGACAAACCAGCCCTTGCTTTGGAGGGTTGACTGGCATTTGCCAAGCCAGACTTTGTGCTGAGGACCAGGGGCTGAAAAGATGGACAGACACGGGCTCGGCCAGCACTCCTCCCACTGACCATGCCATGCAAACGCTAAATGGTAACACGCCACAGCCAAGGCCCTGCTGACTCCCTTCTTCAAAAATGCACACGAGGGTGTGCTGGCAAGGACGATGGCGTCGTCTTCACAGAATCAAGAAGGTTCCTAGCTGCTACCTCTCCCAGGCTCTTCCCCAGATACATATGGCTGTGGAGCCTTAATTCCTTCATGAAGAAGCCACAGATTTCACCGGAGGTGTGCATGTGCAGGTCCAAGGACCTAACACCCGGGCCTAGGCATGTGTCTGAGCTGTAGAATTCCTGCTGTTGGCTTTCCTCCTCTCCTTGCCCCATTCCCCTGCCTCTCCCTTCCCTGGCTCCTCTCTCTCAGATTCAAGACCTATGAATAACTTTTCTGGGCCCCGTACAAGATGTGGCTTTAGGTCAGATTCCCTGTGTGGGATCCAGGCATTACTCACTACTGTCCCCACGTGACCCCAGATCTCCTCTGCAGCCAGTCGGATGACCTCAAGGGGCATGCTGGCCTCTCAGGTTGGCCCATGGCCAGTGGTCTGCAGGGCTGGTTTCCACCCTGGCTCTTCCTCTCTGGGTCTAGGTGGCCAGGCTTAGGCCCCAGTCCCGGGTCTGCCTGGGCTGGGGCTTTCACCAGATCCCAGGCTCAGATCTGAGGAGCTCTCCCGAGCCTCCCCTGCCAAGGGACTGGCATCTCCTTCTGGGAGTCACCCTCCAGGCTTCCCTGAAAAGCTGCTGCTGCCTGGATTCTCTGGCCTGAGGACGGCCCCACCCGTGACCACCCTCGCTCAGGCCAGGCTCTGTGGGCAGGTAGGTGTTTCAAGGAACCTGTCTCTTCCTGCGTCTGCTGCAACGTCCTTCTGCAGACTCTCCACTTTCTAGACCTCATATACACATTTCAAGCACATCTGAATTAGGTCATCTGGAAATTTCTGAACAGTGTAAACAACCCTCAGTCAAGAGCTGGCGGAAGCGTCCCTTCTCGTATTAAGAGGTACTATGGCAATTGCTAATGTGACTCACTGCGTGGCATGGCAAGATGACGTGGCAAAGTCCCAGAGTGCCAGTTAGAGCCCCATCATCATCCTGTGTGGCACACTGCTGGTCCCTTTCCTTCACAGCACTCCTCTCATTTGTAATTCCCTAGTACTCTTCTTTCTACTGACTGATCCTCTGACTCCCGTGTTTGGACCCTCAGCAACAAGCAGCCACGGACTGTGCGTGTTCTTGCTCACACGCGTCTGCCCAGCAAAGGTACAGTGCCCAGCATGAGAGCTGTGTCTCTAGCATTTGCACGATGGTATGACAGTCTTTGAGGCCAGAAAGAGCTACAGCAGTGGAAAATGTTCGGGGACTTGGAGAGTTAGGCATGAAAGACAGGGACTGAACTCTGAACAGCTGCAGACAGTGAGTCAGCTGGGTGGATTAAAGATGACCTACAGGAAGCAGGGGAGAAAGGAGCAACAGTTTCTTTGATGCTCCCCCCATCAAAACATGGGGTTGATGTCCCCTCTCCTTGAATCTAGGTGGGCTCTGGGTTTGCCTGACCAGTGGAATTTGGTGCAAGGGATGCTGTGCCAGTGTCTGGGTACAGACTGAGAAGAAGAAGCTGGCAGCTTCCACATCCTGTGCCATGGGAGGCTTGCTCTGGAAGCCCTAAGCTGCTGTGTCGGAAGTCTGCCCACCCTGAGACTACCGTGCTGGAGAGGCCACAAGTAGGCCTGGCATTTCAACTGTTGCTGTAATTAGCCTCATTCAACATTTATTGAGTATTTAGTACACGCTAGGCACTGGGCAAGGTGGTGAGCAACTGCAGACACAGGCGTGGTGCTCATGAAGCTCACAATCGCAGACACAAGTCACACCATCACAGGAACAAGCTGATGGTTATCAGTACAGGATGCTAGAGAGTGTGACAGGGGACTCTGATCTGCTCTGGAAAGGGGAGGCAGGGAAGGCTTCCCTGAGGAGGTAGCATTTGAGCCGAGAGCTGAAGAATGGACAGGAATGACTATAGGAAGCCGGGGAGGAGGGCGGCGCGTGCCAAGGCCCTGCAGCACTCATGCCTGTGGGACATCACTGTCAGCTCTCTGGTGAAGTGTCCATGCATGCAATTGATTCAGGACTTCTCCACTCATGTTCTTTCCTTTTTAAACTTTTTAATTACAGAAATTTAAAAACATACACAAAAGCAGAGGGAATAGTATTAATGCAGGGGTCCCCAACCCCCGGGCCACAGACCACTACTGCTCTGCGGCCTGTTAGGAACCAGGCTGCACAGGAGGAGGTGAGTGGCAGGCAGGTGAGTGAAGCTTCGTCTGTATTTACAGCTGCTCCCCATCGCACACATCACCACCTGAGCTCCGCCACCTGTCAGATCAGCGGCGACATTAGATTCTCATAGGAGCACAAACCTATTGTGAACATGCAAGGGACCTAGGCTATGCACTCCTTATGAGAATCTAATGCCTGATGATCTGTCACTGTCTCCCATCACCCCCTGATGAGATCGTCTAGTTGCAGGAAAACAAGTTCAGGCCTCCCATTGATTCTACGTTATGGCGAGTTGTATAATTATCTCATTATACATTACAATGTCATAATAATATAAAGTGCACAATAGATGTAACATGCTTGAATCATCCCAAAATCACCTCTCCACCAATGCTGCAGGTCCACGGAAAAATTGTCTTCCATGAAACTGGTCCCTGGTGCCAAAAAGGTTGGGGACGGCTGGTATAATGAACATTCACATACCCCTCACCCAGCTTCAATAATGATTAACATTCTGTCCAGTTTTCGTTTCAGCTACACCTCCCAATTTTCTTTCCTTTCCTCTCTTTGTTTCATCTGCTCCCTCCCTTCTTTTTCCTTCCTTACCTTCTTCCTTTTAAAAAAAAGTTTCCTGTAGTATTTTAAAGCAAATCCAAGACATCATGCAATTCCCCTAAAAACTCATGCTGTTATCCTTATAAAACCCCAAATCACAATTTTAAAAAATTAAAATAAGAAATGGAGACTAGATAGACTCTTCCTCTGGGTGGTTAGGCCACCACTCACCAAAGGAACCGAAAGAGGGACAGAGTCCCCTGGGGATAGAGCAGCAAGCTCGGAAAGGCCTCATGCCGTGGGTGGCACTTTCTCAGTTGGGGTAATCATCCAGGTGGCTCAGAATGCTCTGCAGAGGTTGATAAAGGCCGCAGTGAGCTCCAGCGTTTCTCTTGTTCAACTTTTGGAAACCAGGAAGTTTCTAAGGACCACAGGAAAACTGATGCTGCCTGAAATGAGGTGGGACCATCACCCCTAATTCTCACAGGTGTCTCTGAGCCAGGAAAGTGATCATCAGAGTTAAATGGCTAAAAGAAGAGTCATTGGTGATTGGAGGGTTATGAGTGAGAGGGAAGTCAGATGAGAGAGAAAGATAGGGGCGTTGTTCTGGCACAGATGATGAATTTTGATTTATTCCACTTCAGGAAGATTTGTAAGTGGGGTGTGGCATGATCCAATTCATGTTTTAAAGATCTCTAAAGCCCCCAGGTGAAGAAGGGTGGTGGCTGGGGGTTAGGGGCAGTGCAAGGAAGCAGGGAGGCCAGTCAGGAGCTGTTGCAGTTGTTCAGGAAAAAGATGATGGTGGCGGAGTTGGAGTGAAGGTGGTGGTTGTGGTGTAGAGAGATGGACGGCTTTTGACTTACTCTGGGGGTAGACACAATGGTGAAGGTTAGAATTGAGAGAAAGGAAGGAATCAAGGATGACTTGGGTTTTGAATCTGCACATTTGGGTGGCTGGTGGTGCTGCCCCTGGGAGGGGAGGATCAGCAGAGAGCAAGACCGGGGATGCTACCTGGAAGATGGTAGCCATGAGCATGGGAAGAGCTGAGGTCAAGAGAGAGTGGAAGCTGGCAGCGACCTGGATAGGAGCAGCTTCCCAGGCATCAACAAGGCAGACTGTGATTGGCTGAGGAGCAAACGAATGGAAAGTGAGGATGTGGAAAAATGATGTGTAGGTGAAACTTGCGTCAGGTTTGCTGTGATAAAATGTCAGGAGTAATCCAATAAAACAAACAAAAATATTTAGATGATCTCTTTTTGGCCCATTTGTGATTAAATGAAAGAAGTGATTCTAAGAACCTTGCTTGTATTTAATTCAGCTGTGTCCTGATAACTGTTGCCACAAAATTTGGTGTTATAAAAACAATAACCATTTTATTTTATTCCCCATTTTGTGGGCTACGAATTTGGAAGGGGCTCAGCAGGGCATATCTAGCTTGGGGTCTCTCATGTGGCTGCAGTCAGATATTGGCTGGGGCTGTGGCCACTGGAAAGCTTGACTTGGAGGGCCATGCCCTAGCCAGTAGTTAATGCTGGCTGCCGAGTAGGGCCCCAGCACACGGCCGCTTCAGCAGGGAGGGCTTAAGGTATTCAGACCTTTTACATGGCAGCTGGCTTCCCCATGCAAGAAAACCAGGGGGAAGTTGCTCAGGTCCTTTTCTGACATGGCACCAGAAGCCACAGTGTCCCTCTGCTCGTCCACTGGTCAGAGCAGCCAGAGGCCAGCCCGGAGTCAAGGGAGTCAAGACTCCACCTCTTATGGGAAGGGTGTCAGATAACTCTGGGGCCATGTTTTAAAATCATCAAAGGGGGCTGCTCTGTAAATTAACTCATCTTTCAATGACCCCAATCACTCAGTCCCCCAACTTGACTAGTTGACTAATGCCCAGAAGGAAGCAAAAGAGCCGAGAGAGTAAAAGGGATTGGACAAGGTGTGGATGTCTGTCTCAATGATAACAGCTATCACATTTTTGAGGCACAGAGTAGCTAAGTGACTTGTCCAAGCCAGAGGAAGTAGGTAGTGGCACCAGGAGGTGGATCCATGTCTTTCTGATTCTAGAACCCAACCTCTTACAGGCTGTTGTACTTTCTCCCCAGTTGAAGTTCAAGCACTGATGTTCCAGTGGTCAGTCTGCACCATATGATCTGTATATAGCTCTTCTCACAGAGGCCCTGAGTCAGGAGGACAGGGGGCCCTAGCTGGGCCAGCCCCTAGGCAGGGGAAGAGGAACCCTGGCCATATTGTGGCTTCCTCCCAGGCCCTTCCTGCTCATGGCTTTATGCCGTTCAGCTTGGCTGGTGAGTAAGTCACCCCTTTGGTGAATGCAGAAAGACATCAACAACTGTGTAATGACTCTAGCACATAGGAACTGGGCATTTGGTTTTTTACTGGGAATTTGAGATGGCCGTAAGATGACGTGAATGTCTTTTTAGAAATTAGTTTTCACAGTTTAAAAGATAAACTGAAACCTAATAAAAGTACTTCATACGACATAGAAAGGTATAAAGAGAAAAGTAAAAGCATCTTATTCCTGCCACCAACTCCAAAGCCCCACAGCTCCATCTGCCGAGGCAGCCACTGCTGTGTCCAGCGTCTTTGTCAGGAAATGTTGCATGGGTGTGAGTAGTGTTCATCACATAGTCTCCCAGGGTGCCGTCATATATTGCTTCAATCCAACCCACTTTGAACAAACTCTTTCCTGTTTTTTTGCTATCACAGACATTGTGGCCATGAAGAGCGTTGTGTGTGTTTTTGTGTACTTGTGTGAGTGTATCTGCAGGAGAAGGCAGATGTTTTACTGAGGATGAAAATTGAAGTGGAAATATGTGCAAGAAGGGAAGATTGTCTGACTCTTTGGTAGAATTATTACAAAAATGGTCCTAATTCTCCACCCCTCACTGTCCCTGTGCCCTTTATAAAGTGACCTTGCAGCTCCTCCTCCCATCCAGAGGAGTCCCTTTGACCACACCTGGAATCTGGGCTGGCCTATGACTTGTTCTGACCAGCAGAACACTGTTGAAATGATGCGCCAGGTCTGAGACTGGGCTTTGCGAAGCTCGGGCACTTGTACTCACTCTCTTGGAAACCTGCTCAGCGGCCATCTGAATAAGCCCAGGCTATCCTGTTGGGGTCAGGGAGACCACGTGGAGTACAGCCAAGTTGTCTGGCCAAGACCATCCTAGACTAGCCAGCCTTCCTTTGACCAGCTGACCACAGATGTAGGAGTCAACCCCAGCCACGATTAGCCAATGAGCAGCCAACCCTCAGACCCGAGGGAGCACAGCCTCAAGGCGTAGCTGACCATGGACAGACAAGGGAGTGAGCCCACCAACAGTCCAGAGCCCCCAGTCAACCTGCATATTCGTGAGCAAAATAAATCTTTAGTAATTTAACCCACGGTTTTGAGGTTGTCCAACTTCAAATAATGCAGAACAATGCAGCTTTATTCTGACAACAGGTAACTGATACAGCCTTTAGTATTAACAATCATAGTAAAGGTCTGAAGGTCAAGGGCTGCCATAGCAAATCCTGGTTTATGGAAAAGTTTTTTATAAATCATCAGATAATCTATATTCAAGTAAAATGAGAATGGCTTAGAGAAAACCATTCCTACAGTTGTCTCAGCATAATGCAGTAGTAGTAAGTAACATGTTCTGTAAATGGTTCAGACTTACCATCTTCCCTGGGTCTTTGTTCCTCATCTGTAAAAGCAGGTTGACTTACAGCAAGAGCCTAGCAAATTATACAATTATACAAATTAAACAATGCTACTATCGTTACTATTAACAAACCAGTGCTGCAATGAGCTGATCTTTCTCTTGTTTTTCATGAGGACCTGCCACAACCCAAAGATCCTTAACTTCTTTTTTTTTTTTTGTGGCCTCATCCACACCTTTGACAATCTGACAAAGCCTATAGCCCCTTTCTCAGAATGTTTTAAAATGCAAACAATAAAATAAATGGAATCACAAACCAATTAAATTGAAATACAATTCTCCAAGTATTAAAGCAGATATATGAACTAGTAAAACATCTATCTCTTTACTAATGCATTACATAAAATCTATCAGATTTAATGACAACCTTCATTTCAGAGTGGAAATAAACATAAATGATATTTTGAGAGTCTGCAGAAATTGTCATGTAATATGAAAATATCTGCCATTTCTACTGGTGACAAAGTGACAGGTCTTGCTAATACTAGTGTGGCATGTTGTCTCTATTCATAATTGAAGGAAGACTTAAATTTTAGTTAGTAGTTAGGGTAAAGATGCCATTTTTCGCCCACCCATTTTCAAAGACCTTTGATTCTGTGTATGGACCAGCTTAGGAACTCCTTCTTAACCTGATCTCCCCAGCCCATAACCCTGGATACTTTCTCCATTTCTTAAAATTTGGACATGCATGGAACTCTTCTGGATTTGGGGAAGGGGATGTTTTTCCACTCACAAATGATCTGCCAGTTGGCACCAGACCCCTTGAATAAAAATATAAGCCATAAAAAAGTTATGGTTGTAAACCATTTTACCCTTAGAATAGTTTTATACCAGGGGATTCATTTAGAAACATCCTCCTCTCCAAGCCTGAAATTTCCATCATTGCACCCTAGTGCTTGGGCTAATGGATTTGAGGAAGACGGCCTAGTTCCAAGATTCAAGGATTATTGGGAGAGTTAAATTAGGAGACAGATCAATTAGTTTATTTCCTCCTTTCCTTAAGTTCTAATCAAATCAGTGGTGACGCAGCAATGCTCACAAGGACCACCTGCTCCAGCCTCACCTGGAGGACCTGTGAATGGACCAGACCTGATGAACCAGAATTGAAATGGGTGGTGCCCACGGATCTGCATTTTTTTTTTTTTTTTTTTGAGACAGGGTCTCACTGTGTCACCCAGGCTAGAGTGCGGTGGGGCAATCACAGTTGCAGCCTCAAACTCCCAGGCTTAAGGGATTCTCCCACCTCAGTCTCCCCAGTAGCTGGGACTACAGGCGCCTGGCTAATATTTGAATTTTTTTGGTGGAGACGGGGTCTCCCTATGTTACGCAGGCTGGCCTCGAACTCCTGGCCTCAAGTGATGCTCCTGCCTCGGTCACCCAAAATGCTGAGATTATAGACGTGAGCCACCACACCTGGCTGGATCTGCATTTTAATAGGCCCTCAGGTAACTAAAGCAAGAGAAAACCTTCTTCTAAGAATCTCTCTGCAACTTCCTTTTATTTACGGACACCGAATAAATGAACAGTTGACTCTGGAGCAAAACTGAGCCCTGGTTGAGTCCTGGGCTTTTCCTGATCGCTCAATACCTGAAACTTGCATAACCAAAGAGGATGGGGGCCTGATCCAGGACCAGTTCTGGTCTCCCTGTCCTTCTTCCACTGGTCACCTTCAGGGCATGAATGTGTGGTCCTCTTTCTGAGACCACCCAACAGCTGGGTGGCGTCCCTGCTGGTGGAGAGGAGCTGCCTCTTCCAAGACCTTGGGTTCCACGTAGGAACCCTGTCTCTCTTTCACAAGCCTCGTGGGAGGACTGGACTGAGGCTGTTGCCCCAGCTGCTTGTGAAAGCATGCAGGGCCCTGTTTGTGAAAGCTTGCAGGGCCCTGAAGCCACCTCCGAGGCAGAGGAACAAACTGGCTTGTCTTTCCACATTGGCAGTCACTGCCTTTGGTGTCTGTTCCCTCAACGGTCCAGGCTTGCTTACATTAAAGTGCTGCCTCCACCAGATGCACCGGGCAGCTTCAGCCACACCGACACTGTCATTTCTCACTGCCACTTTCTTCCGACGAGAAAGATGGCTTCTGCTAACCAGCCCTGGGTCCAGCCCTCCCTGCAGCCTTTGGGGAGGCCCTTTCTGTTACCCTTCTTTTCTCATCACTTCTTTGCTCTCCTATCTTTTATCCCCGCACCCCACCCCCGCTGTTCTCCCTCACCAGCTTTCCTTTCTCAAGCCAGGGAGAAGACAGCACCTGCCCCACTGACCTGGAAGATGGATGTTTTGGCCTCCCGGAAATGGCTTCCTTCTCTCCTCCGAGGCTCAGTCAGAGTCAGCCTTGGGAACAGAAGGCGGGGGAGGCCTCCTGAAATCACTTTTTCTGTGATGATTCCATGGACCCACAGGCCTGAAGACAGACCTGTTCTAGAAAAGAGGGCTTCCTTTTGGTAAGGACACTCACGCATCTCAGGTTTTGTTCATTTTTTAGCTGAAAAAGACTTAATTCATTCCAGGCTTCAGATGGGGCTGTCAACTCTGAGATAACCTCAGTGCCAGCATGGTGGGAGGCGTGAGGAAACCACACTAGTCTCCGACCTCCCCAGAGCTTGCAGGATGGGGGCGGGCGAGGAGGGGACACACATCAAAGCCCAGAGGTTGGCCATCACCCTTCTGCTCGCGTTACCATCCTTCTTCAGAAACCAGCAGGGGTGGGAAAAGTAAAAGGCTGACCTTTCTCTCACCCCTAACCCACTTTGAATGTCTTTCATAATCGCTATGCTTTCCCCCTGGCTTTTGAGGCTTCAGCTTCAACTGATGTCTCAAAAAAAAGTCCGTTTTCTCATCTTGGGCTACTGGTTTCACCATCTGTTTGTTCCTCAGATGTGTGTGGGTGGCAAGAGATTTTTCCCACGCATCTTCAAACTGAAAGGGCTGACCTTGCTGTGAGGAGCTTTCTGAATCACCCGGGAGTCTCTGCATCCTTAGCCCTCACCCGGCAGCTGTGGCAGGGAGGGGAGGGGCACCTCTATGTGCCACAGAGTCTGCGAACACTGATCTGGGCCCAGACTACCTGGAATCAAGTGGAGGGCTTGGAAATCCTCCAGCAAAGGCTTGGGTCATCTTGAGTTACTCTGCAGTTTAGCAGGGTGGGGTGAGACGCAATGGAGGATTTTGACCTGGAGGTCCCCAGATCCCAGCCCCGGATGCACAGCACACACATCTATGTGTGTCTCAACTGTTTCTTGTGCTAGCCCCCAGCCCACGAGACCCCCAAGCCTCAGGAAGGACTGTTGTATTAACAAAGAAACTCTCTGGCTGTGTCATTTGGGGCAGTTGGAGTAACCATCTGCCATTACTTCAACCTGGTTACTAGACAGAGACTTGATTTGAGGGCACCTTTTTATTTTTTTGAGACATAGCCTCACTCTGTCACTCGTGGAGTGGCACGATCTTGGTTCACTGCAGCCTCTACTGAGTGGGACTATAGACATGCACCACCACACCTGGCTAAAAAAAAATGTGGAGATGGGGTCTCACTGTGCTGCCCAGTGGTCTCGAACCCCTGGGCTCAAGCAATCCTCCTCCCTTGGACTCCTGAAGTGTTGGGATTACAGGCGTGAGCCCTGTGCCCGGCCCGAGGGCACCTTTGACATAAGAGGGGGTAAGTGGACTGAGTGACCAGCTATCATTGCCCGTATCTCCTCCTGCAGGCCCACCCTTTCCCTTCTCTGCCACCGGAGTGTTTCAGGAGCCTCTATTCCTGGCAGAGTTAGTTGCCAGTGGGAATGCTGATGACTTTTTGGCTGACCCAGGGCACTGGGACTGACCCGTGAGGTCAATTCAGTGTTTTTTGAGTCCTTTCCTGCCTGGCATGTTTCCTGCTGCGGTGGGGAGAGAAGGGAGGAGGGAGATGAAGATAAAGATGAAGGAGACACTGTCTTTTACCCTTGGGAGAGAACCAGAGTTACAGAAAATGTGACTTCTTCCATGGAGTAAAAGATTAAAGAAGAGGTCAAACGAAAGTCTGGCAGCAGGAGAGGGCTGGCGGAAAGGCAGTGAAAGGGCGGTGTGGGGAGGTGTTCTTTTGAGGCGCAGAGCAGTCCACGGACACAGCCCTGGTCATCCGTGGAGTGGGGGTGTGAGGTGAGTGTGGGTGCGCTGCCCAGCCTGAGCTCAGTCCAACATCCAGCACTGACCAGGACATGCCCCTCTGGGCCTCTGTCCAGGCTCTTTGCTGACCCAGCCAGAGAAGGGTATGCGGGAATGGGAGGGCTGACTTCTTCCTCTGCCAGCCATCTCGGCCTGGCAGTCTTGCCCAGCTTTGTACCTCATATTGACTAATCGTGGTTTTAGGCCATCCATGATGCTTCTCCCCAGCCCCATTGTTCCGGTAAACTCAGAAGTCTGTTCTTTGTTCGAAATGCCCTGTGGGTGCCCTGGGAGATCTGGACATTTGAGCTGAGGGCTAGAAGCCCATAGGGCATAGCAGCATGGACTGAAAGACAGGCTGTCTCAGGCAGGTCTAAACACCACCCTCACAGCAGGCCGGATGTAGCCAGGTGCCAGGCCACTTGGAAACTTCCCAGAACATCTGCTGGCTAAAGTCCCCCTGAAAAGCCACCATAAAAGATGCTCTATTTCCCAGCAGCACAGCTCAACTCCAACTCAGCTCTGGATAACTTTGTCATGCACTTTATATCCCCAAAAAATGAGAGACAAATGTCTAAATGTCGTAGTGTTTACTTTATTTAAATCCTGAGGTTAAAAAATAAAGTATTTCCACATGGCATGGCAGACACTATAAAATAATATGCTTAGGGATACAAAAGTTTTCCACCCCCATTGTGCAGGTGGGGTGCTGGTGTTTGATGTGCTTCTAGATAATTCTTTGGCAGATAAGAATGAATTGAGGTCCCAGACCCACCATCCCGTAAGGCCACATGAATTGAGGATTAATCAATTAAAGTGCAATTCCAAATGTTAAGCCTTCCAAATGAGGCTTGGAAGTTGCTCTGCAGCCACCAGAGGCAGAGTGTCTCTGGATAACATACGTCAAGCAGCCTTTCTTTCTTTTCTTTTCTTTTTTTTTTTTCTTAAATCAGAGATGCCTCCTAAAATTTCAAGATATACTTTATTATTTTAAAAGTGCTTAAGAGGAAAGAGAGAATTATTAATTCAGTCTCTCCTGTTTCCTTGGAAGAAACATAATGAAATGAGAATTTACTAAGGTTCCCCTACAAAGTGCTTTCTTGGTAAGTGTTTTGTAAACAAGAATGGCCGTCTCCATGGTCTTTGTGTACATGACCATCCTTGGTTCTCAGCATCACGAATGGCTTCTCTCTGCTTTAATTCCCAACATCTCTGAGCCAAGGACAGTTTCTTGGCCTAAAGAATTCTCACATGTAGAATCATGAGCACTTTAAAAAATGAAATCAGGTACACTTTTAAAAATGAAACTTCTTTAAAATTTCATCAGTGGACATCCAACCATATCACAAAACACAGGCTCTGTGATTTCATCCCCAAATGGGGATTTCCTTTCATTTGGGCCTGAAATAGTTTCACCACCTTAGATGACAATTTTAAAATTTCCAAAACACTATCTATTCTTGAGTTATATGATGTGGCTTTTCATTTCTATTTTCCAAACCCTGTGGAGTTTTCCAGTTCCCGTGTCTTTGCCTGCTCTTGGTCCAGTCCACCTGGAGTCCAGTGTGTTGAGGTCAAGCACTCTGTAGAGTCCACTTGGACCTGGAGGACACTTTGTGCCAAACGTGCCTCCCTGTTTGCAGCTAAGTGCGTCTGACAGAGGTTGGTATGTTCTTGAAGGTGGTGAGTGGCTTCAGTGGCATGATGAAGAAGGCATCTGGTATCGATATGAAGACGTGACTGTTATGCAGAGAGATGAGCCATCAAGGGGCTGCTCACCCTCCCCCCCCCTTTTTTTTTAAAGAGTGATCTGGGATCCCAAGGACGCTTCCTTCTGGCTGATTTCTAGTGTAATTCAGTCTAACCAGGGTTACCAACTGCAGCAGTGGTTCTTCAATTGTTATTTGCATTTTTTAAAAAGTACCCCAGTCCTTAATTCTCAGTAGAGTTGGGAATCTGATTAAAATCAGAATAAAGCTATTTATAAAAGCCACTCTTAAATATGCCAAGATGTTCTGTAGCTGCAGAGAGCACAGCAAACTTGAGCTTGAACAGCAACCTAACAAAATACAAATGTCCACCCAGCACAAAAAATAAATTTGCTAATGAAACCACATAGTTAGGAAGTCACCTCGGGGCACGGGGCAGTCCTCCGAATGCAGCAAAGGCTTTCTTTGAACAACGGCAGTCAGCGCTGAAGGTGGTGCGCACGAGACACCCAGCTCTCCTGGAGGAGTGGTTCTGGGTAAGCTGCAACTAGTCTTCTGCTGTGGTGAGTGACATGTTCAGAAAGGACCTCAGATGGAATGTCCCGGGCCCCAAACCTGTCAGCTCCTCAGTGAATGGTGGTTCTTGTTGCATATGGTGCCAATGACACTTCAGAAGGCCATCAGCTTGGCCAGAGTCTCCGCAGTATCCTCAGAAAGCTAAGCACTCAAAGATTCTAGATTGCTCTGGGTTCTCTTTCATTAGTTTCTTTCTCACAGTGAACAAGCTGACTCCTGATTATCTTTTGCAAGAGGCTGGATGGATTCAAAGTTAGCATGATTTGCTCTGAATCATCTCAGGCCCTGTGGCATGCCTGTGAGGACAAACATGAGGCCAAGAAGAGTCGCTGGGGGCCTGGCCACTTCTATTCCAATATTAAGCATGGTCAGAGCCTTGGCCAGGGGAAGATGATTGAGCACCTGATGGCTTTCTGCCAGAAGAGGCTGCTCCAAGGAAGCCAAATGCAAGAGGCCCAGCTTTTCTCTGGGCAATCTCTTTGAAAGGTTCTATTCCCCATTCCTTATGCTTTGTTTCAACTGACTGGAAGTGCCCAACTCTCCTGTTTAAAGGTCTGAGTCCATTCCAGAAATGACTCCTTAGCTGTGGCCCCACAATAGTCCTCTTTGCTGATGGTGAGGCTGTGGCTGCTGGTGTGTGGTGGGTTTGGGGTCTCTGTTGGACTTCGCCTGGAGTTCCTGACCCATTCTTAAGCCCTCAAAACCGGCCAGACCAGGGTTATGACAAAGAGAAACTTTGGGAAATCTGTGACTGGACTTGGGTCACAAGGCTAGCTGGAGGAATTGCTGGGCCCAGCTCTCAGATTCTTGGATAGCCTGCCTGGGGCTCTCTCCCTCACCCCTGGCCAAAGTAGGACCTTTGTCAGATGCTTGTTCACCCATGGAAGAACCTGGGACCTGACTGTGGGCAGCTGGTTCCATGAACAAGGAACAAAGAGCTGTCCAAGGTGAGCTATCTGCTGTTGGAGAAGAAAAGGACCACAGAGAACAGGGAAGATTAACTAATTCTTGTCTGGGAACAGGCAACGGGATCTCTCTGCCTCAAGGGGGGATGTCTCCTAGAGGTCAGGTGCGGGCTGAGCAGCGGGAAGTGGGCAAATGGGCTGTCGGGGAACCTGTCAGGGGGGGAGTGGGGCCCAGGGATCCATCATGACTCTGTTTACTCTGTCACTTTGGTTTTTAAGTTATCAAAGACTTTTGTTAAGAAGGCCCCAATGTTTGAAAGTGGTTCTAATCCTGGCTATGATCATTAGTAAACACGTCTGCAGGTGGGGCAGAAGCTCTTATTTATATAAACAAACGTGGGCCATCAGCTGAGGAGTAGCTCTAAAGCCAATGCACAAGCCTGCTCTGTGGTCACGACATCCACACTGGCTGGCATTTGGGCATTAGATGTGGTGTACACACAGCCACCGCAGGCCCCCAGTACAGTGCGTTTTGTTCTTGGATTATCTTTACTTCTGATTCTTAGGGCAATGCTTTGAGCTGTGGAGAGGCCTGGCTGAGTGAAGGGCTTTATTTGAGGACAGAATCACCCAGACAAAAGGGCCAGGAAGAGAGTGCAGCTTAGAGGCCCCTCCAACACTGCTGAGTTCTGGAGCAGCCTCCAGCTTACTGGGGCAGTGAGGGACAAGAGCATGACTTGGAGGAGGCTAGTCAGGATCTCAGGAGGGTTCCCTGGCACCCTGACTCACGCGATGGCTGTGTGCCTCCTCTTCCTGGGAGTACCTGAGGGCGTCACAGCCACAGGGCGTGGCCAGGGCACCCAGCTCAGGTCTCCAAGATGCGAGACCCTGGTGGGGCAGGGCAGAAAATCTCTCCACAGGCAGAAGTTGGGATCACCCCTGCCCGTGAAACTCTCCACAGGAGGCCTAGTGCCAACCGTGCTCCCAGGAGAGGCTGACGGTCTCCTGGGTGTTTACACCTCTGGCAGAGCATCCCTTTGGGTGTGAGAACAGCTGGGTCTCTACTTAATGGAAACACTGCCTGAGCTCTTCAAAGCCTTGGGGGCTAAGAGTGGCCGGTGCAGAGTGCTGAGCACAAAGTGCTCCCCGGACGCTGCCTCTGAGGGGCAGCTCAGGGGCCTCTCTTCCGGAGGGGCAGAGTTGATGATTTTGGAGCAGCTGACGTTTTAAAAAAATGCTTTATGTGACAGGTGAGGAAGAGTAGTGTTTCCTGTGGATGAAGTGAAGTTACCGAGGTGCTGTGCTGAAGCTACAGGAAATCACTTCCATCGTAGATCACAGGCCGATCAACCGTCAAGTGATAAAATACCTTTTTAGAGACAAACCTGAGGAAAGAGAAATGGAAAGGGAGGGTGTTAACTGAGAGCTGAAAGTCAGGCGTGGCAGCTGCTGCTGAGGCCTCTGTGGTCTCTGCAGTGACCTGGTCGGGTGTGGGTGCTGGAGCCCCGTGCCCCATTTCCTGTCTGTCTAGTGGAGTTCTCTCCCTGTGAGGGTCAGGAGGTCTCGGGACATCACTGTGGACTCTCCTGAGGCTTGAGTACAGAAATGTCCTTTTGGTCACAGGCTGTGGATGTCACCTCCCTCACGTGGCTGCTCTGAAGCAGCTGGCGGTGGGGACTGCACAGTGTGTGTATGCGGGGGTGAGGAGCAGGCAATCGGAGGAGGTGTATGGCAGAGGCCAGCACGGATTTTTTCTGACTTGGCAGCTAACTCAGTTCTGACATCCATAGTTTGGAAATCTCAAGTAGGTCCCTGAGATGACCTCAAGGGGCCAAGGCCAGAGTTTGTCACGGCACCATGGCCACCTCCAGGGGTAACTGGGAACGTGCTCAGGCTTGGGACGGTGCTCTGCCCTCATCATACCTCTCCTTGGTCTCTCCATCAGTCCACAGTGTGGCTGCCATTGCAGAGTAGGAAATGGAGACTCAACTAAGGGCCGTTGGGGGAAGAGCAGAGCTTGGGCCTGGTGGTCCGCAACCCATTCTCCTAACCACTGCCCTATCCTGTTCAAGAGGGGCTGGGGCTCATGTCCACTCTTGGGGTAGAGGGTGACTCCAAAGAGAGCTCTCTGGCCATGACAGGCCTATGCCATGAGGTCCTGCTAACTCCAGGAGTGCTTTCATTTCCGCTTGGGAGTGTAGGGAGGGGCAGGAGGGGGCGAAGTGGGAAGCTCATCTTCCAACCCCTCCTGTGGTGGGCACTCTTGGCCACAAGCCCTGGCAGTTCAAGGCCTGGAGGTGGTGAGGGGATGACATAGCTTTTCCCTAGTGTCCTGTCTAGTTATTCTGCTAAGAGCCAAGTACTCATGCTGGGGATGTGACCAGTAGCCCAGGACCTTGCTCAGAGAGGATGTGGCCAGAAACAGATTGGGCAGTTCTCTCTAAAGAGCCAGTTCCAGTTAAGGGGTCTGTGCTGAAGCAGAAGACATAAACAGGGGCAGGTGCCCAGCAGTCCTAACCACCCTTGTCCACATGATTGGCTGCTCAGTCAATGCTGGTCCTCTCTCCGCTTCCCTCCTGCTGTCCCTCTGACCTCATCTCCCTATTCCCATTCTCCTGTCCAGCTTCTCTCCCATCTTCTAAACTATACACTCCTGAACCTTAGCTGGTTCTCAGAGTGCTTCCCAGAGATGGCACCTGCCGCTCCCGCCACACGGCCAGGGGCTTCGCGGTGTCGTCTCGGGCCTGCTTATCTCAAGCTCTGCCCTTCCTTCTTTTATTCCTCCCTTTCTCGTTCATTCATTCATTCAGTCCTTCCATCGTATTTCCTGAGCCCCTTCTTTGGGCAGGGCAGTGGCAGGGCAATGGGAATCAACATCAGAGAGAGGGAAAGGGCACCTTGGTTATTAAGAGTTCAGAATGGTCAGACCGCCTGTTTCAGATCTGGCTCCACTACTGGCTGTGTGACTTAACAGTGTCACTCCTCTACCCCTCAGCAGTGACATGGTGAGATTCTGCAAGCATGAGCCTGTGTGCCACAAAATCTCTAACAAACACTGGCACACCACGGGAGAGTGGTCAACAATCAAGAACGATTAATAATAAGTTACTGACAAATAATTTGTTTCAAGTGTCCACCTCTGCTCTTGAGATGAGGTGGAAGAGAGGCCTGGAGATGTGGAGCTGGTGCCTGAAGTGGCCCTACCTTGAGAAGGTATTGTCGAAGATAAGCATGTAGATGCCAGGCGTGCGAACCTTGAGCTGGCCCTGGATGTTCTCCTTGTGGGAGTTGCATCGGGTCGTGGGAATGAGGACCTGGGAGGGAAAGCAGATAGGCAAAAACATCACAGAGGCTGAGAGGGCCCTCAGCATCCTCAGGGAAGACCCTTTATTTTGGGGGAGGAGGCTGAGCGTGTTGCCCGAGGTCACAGCTGAGCAGGGCCGGAGCCGGGACTAGCCCCAGTAGTGGCACAGTGCCATCCCACACCCTGAGGCTGTTGATGACCAGTGGCTATGAGTTTCTTCCAGAATCATGACCTGGTTGGCACCCTTAAGGAGTGATCCCCTAGCCTTGAACATAGAAGATGCTAGAACACTCCATGGGCTAAAGGAGAAACCCTTTTCTGGCCACAGGATAAGAAGCTTAGTCTAGGTGGGATCCACCTGTCCAGCTGTCTCCTGTTGGTTCTGGTGCTGCCCTTGGGTCTCACAGGACAGGCTTAGACCTCCTTCCAGATAACAACCTTCCAGGCACAAAGCTGCTGGGCCCACTCTCCTCCAGGCTCCACGTCCCTGGCTCCACCTAGGCCTGTCTCCTGGCTGTGCTTTGGCTGGTCCCTGTGCCCCAGGACTCTTTCATCCTCCTGCATCTGTGCCTCAGCCTCCTATTCACTTTCTACCTTCCCTGAGAATGAGCAATTAGTCCCAGGAGACAGTGATATTGATTTTTTTTCAGACGATTTTTGAAGGGCCTCACTGTCAGAGAGAAAATCTGTGCAAAGGGTGGGTGCCGGACAGGGCCAGGGCTCAGGGGGAGGTCTTTGAATGGCTCACTTCTTCCCCACCAGGGTAGGCTCTTCAACCTACTTACCAGCTAAGACACAGGCCTCATTTTAAAACTGAAAATATGCTAGGAGATAAGGCAGAGCCAGCCAACATTTTTTTTTCCTTTTTTTTTTCTGAGATGGAGTCTTACTCTGTTGCCCAGGCTGGAGTACAGTGGCATGATCTTGGCTCACTGCAATCTCTGCCTCCCAGGTTCAAGCAATTCTCCTGCCTCAGCCTCCCGAGTAGTAGGGACTACAGGCGCCCACGACCATGCCCGGCTAATTTTTGTATTTGTAGTAGAGACGGAGTTTCACCATGTTAGCCAGGTTGGTATTGAACTTCTGACCTCAGGTGATCCGCCCGCCTCAGACTCCCAAAGTGCTGGGATTATAGGTGTGAGCCACCATACCTGGCCAGAGCCACCAACATTTAAAATTTCTTTTTTTTTTTTTTGAGATGGAGTCTCGCTCTGTCGTCCAGGCTGGAGTGCAGTGGTGCGATCTCCGCTCACTGCAACCTGTGCCTCCTGGGTTCAAGCGATTCTCCTGCCTCAGACTCCTGAGTAGCTAGGATTACAGGTGTACACCAACACACCCAGCTGATTTTTGTATTTTTAGTAGAGACAGTGTTTCACCATGTTGGCCAGGCTGGTCTCGAACTCCTGACCTCGTGATTCGCCCGCTTTGGCCTCCCAAAGCGCTGGGATCATAGGCATGATCCACTGCACCCAGCCCTTATTTTTTCTTTTTTTTTTTAAAGAAGTGACTAGCACCTAGAGGGTCTTGTCTTATAAAGTGTCCCTAAGACTTCCATTTAAGACTGACTACACATAAATGGTTATATGGACCAGAAGGTCTACAGACGACGGAAGCAGCATCTTAGCAACTTTGAGTTCCTAATGAGGTAAACTTCCCCAGAAGTGACCATTTTTATTCTTTACAAAATAAAATGTAGCTTCTTTTTCAGAAATACAATTTTTATTACATTCAGTTTTTATTTTTTCCTATTAAACATTTTTAACTTGCACAAAATGACTGAATCCAAAATAGTTGTTAATATAAGGATGCGATTACTTTCTCAACTTAATCTTGAATATAGCTGCATATTTCTCAAAACTCTACATGCTCCCAAACTCTACACAGTTCCCAAAATGAAGTGAATTCCCACAAAGGGCTCTGCCCTCAGGAATCTTGTGGTTTAATGGCGATCACAAAGAAGAAAACATTCAGTTACACTGGGGTGAGAGTACCATGAGGGGAGAACTGGCAAGGGGTGCCATTCTAGCCTGTGGGTAGGAGGCAGGAGGCTGAATGCCAGGGGAGACTTCCTGGAAAAGGCGATGCTGAGTTAGGACAAGTTAGCTAGTGAGAAGGGGTCTGGCTGTTCCTGGCAGTGGAGACAACATCTTTAAAGGCATGGGAGAATATCTAAGATTTACCCTCCCAGGACACAACAACAACAACAAAAACAACAAAACAAAAAATAGAAAACATATGAAAAGGACAGTTTTCAAGACACTGGTTATCAGGCAATGCAGGATAGTGATCCCTGAGAAACAGGAACAGGGTGAGCCCAACAACTGCCCTCACAAACTGAGGAAGAGAGACAAAAAAGAGATGGGGTAAGAGAAAATGAATGCCAAGATGGCAGACTCAAACCTAACCTTAACAGCAATCACAGTTAGTGAAAATAGCCTAAACATTCCAATGAAAAGGCAGAGATTACCAGACTCTGCCCAACCCTATCATGCCTACAAGAAATGTAATTTAAATATAAAGATACAAATAGGTTAAAAGTAAATGGATGTAAACAAGATTACCAGGCTAGCATGCTAGCCAAAAGAATGCTGGCTTGACTGTATTAATATCACATAACATAGATTTTATATCAAAGACTACTACCAGGGATAATTTCATAATGATAAATATGTCAGTTCATTAAAAGGACAATAATCCTAAATGCTTATGCCCCTAATGACAGAGCTTCAAAATACATGATGCAAAAAGTGGTAGAACTGCAAGGAGAGATGGACAAATTCACAATTATAGTTGGAGATTTCAATGTCTCTCTCTTAATAATTGATAGAATAAGTAGACAGGAACTCAATGAAGAAACAGAAGACGAACAACACCATCAACTAACTTGACCTAATTGGCATCTATAACAGAACACTGCGGCCGGGCGCGGTGGCTCACGCCTATAATCCCAACACTTTGGGAGGCCGAGGTGGGTGGATCACCTGAGGTCAGGAGTTCAAAACCAACCTGGCCAACATAGCGAAACTCCATCTCTAATAAAAATACAAAATTAGCCGGGCATGGTGGCGCTTGCCTGCAATCCCAGCTACTTGGGAGGCTGAGGCAGGAGAATCGCTTGAACCTGGGAGGCAGAAGTTGCAGTGAGCCAAGATCGCGCCACTGCACTCCAGCCTGGGCAACAAGAGTGAAACTGTCTCAAAAAACAAAAAACAAAAAACAAATTCTACCCCACAATAGCAGAAGGTACATCCTTTTCTTTTTTTTTTTTTTTGAGACGGAGTCTTGCTCTGTCATCCAGGCTGGAGTGCAGTGGCCGGATCTCAGCTCATTGCAACCTCCGCCTCCCGGGTTCACGCCATTCTCCCGCCTCAGCCTCCTGAGTAGCTGGGACCACAGGCGCCCGCCACCTCGCCCGGCTAATTTTTTGTATTTTTAGTACAGATGGGGTTTCGCCGTGCTAGCCAGGATGGTCTCGATCTCCTGACCTCGTGATCCGCCCGTCTCGGCCTCCCAAAGTGCTGGGATTACAGGCTTGAGCCACCGCGCCCGGCGGTACATCCTTTTCAAGTGCACTTGGAACGTTCACCCAGCTAGGTCACATTCTAGGCCAAGCTTGTCCAACCTGCGGCCCAGGAACGCTCGGAATGCAGCTCAACACAAATTTGTGAACTTTCTTAAAACATTATGAGTTTTTGTTGTTGTTGTTGTTGTTGTTGTTTGTTTTTTTAGCTCATCAGCTATTGTTAGTGTTAGTATATGTTATGTGTGGCCCAAGACAATTCTTCTTCCAATGTGGCCCAGGGAAGCCAAACGATTGGACACCTTTGTTCTAGGCCATTAAGAAAACATCTCTCAAACTTCAAAGGATTCAAGTTATACAAAGTATGTTCTAGGTCTACAATGAAATTAAATTAGAAATCAAGAGCAGATCTCTGGAAAATCTCAAAATATCTGAAAACTAAAAAACAAACTCAAACGTGGATCAAAGAGAAATCAAAGGGGAATCAAAAAGGCACGGAGGGAGAGTGAGCGTTGTGTTCCTAACACAACAGTGTGCTTGCTCAGGCTGGCAGCTGGTGGTGGTGAGGGACTAGGACAGGCCCCTGACAAGCCTAGAGGGGACAAAGGTGTACAAAGAGTGTACACTGAGGCCTGCTATACGTAGGCTCCGTGCTGCCTCTTCTGCACACGACATCTCATTTACTTCCATGAACATTCTATCACATTCTGGTTCCACCAGGGACTAAGGATCCCGGGAGGGTGAGGGGTTGGTTCTGTTTCTGTGATTCACAACCTAACAACTCTGGCCTGGTCTCAAACACAGCAACAAGGGTGTATGGGAAGGAGCTGCGGGAGGGGAAGGCTTGCTGTGTGCATGGGGACCTTGGTGTGCTCACCCTGCATACCCTCGCACTTGATTACAAGCAACATCAAGAGCTCCTCAAGGCAGGTCCCCTGAAGAGGACATGTTTAACATAGATTAATGTGTGTTCTTGAAAATGACACTCTTCATTTCTTTAAAACATCTTATTCTGTAGCCTTTTCATTCATTCCAGCTGTTTTTCATTCATTTCATTCACATGAAACATCTAGAATCAGCAGATTCACAAAATAGGTCCGTGGTTGCTGGGGGCAGAGGTTGGGGAGTGACTGCTAATGGGCACATTCATCACTTTTTTGGAGTGATGAAAAGAATCTAAAATTAGACTGTGGTAATGGTGGTACAACTCTGTGAATATACTAAAAACCATTAAACTGCACATTTCAAGTCGGTGAGTTATATCTCAATAAAGATTCCTCCTCTGACTCCCTCTGAAGCCCACCCCAGCAGGCCATCGAGCTTCTCTGGCCAAAGACGGATCTTCTGCCCAGAGAGAGGACAGGGTCTGGATCCAATTCTCTGCTTTGTCCCTGGGCCTCAGGCCAGCGGTGTGTACACTGGTAACCTGGTTCATAATTTCTTTCACCAAGTGCCTCGCCTAGATTCACAATCTCTAATCTCAGCGTCGAGTCCATGACTATAATGGAAGAAGTGGGTCTGGAGAGAGGGTGGCACAGGGTGGGGAGTATCTGATAGGCACCCCTAGAGACGGGGCTGGCCTTCTGCTGTGCTTTTCCGTCTACTGGATGCTTCTCCTCAAGCGCACAGGCCCCTCACCTCACCGCACAGTGCTGCTCCTGGTTTCCTCCACTGTGGCCTTCACCATCACCCAGGGGTCTCCTTTCCTCATCTCTGTTCCCCAGGCTGGGCTAGGCACCCTTCGCAGGGGTACCCACAGTGCCCGCCCACCCCTGTCATGAAGCCACCTGGAATCACAAGGGTCTATTGATTAGAGTCTCTCTCCGACTACACCGTGAGCTTCCTTCATCTCTCTCTATCCCCTGTGGGCCCTACAGAGTCCAGTATACGGCAGATACTCAATAAATGGTTGCAAATACACAGCATAGTCCTTGTGTCTATACCTCGGTAATCATGAGGTCTGAGTGCTGCAATTTGCACTGTACCTGTCATTTCCTCTAAGGCCCAGGCTGGTCAGGAGAGCACCTAGGGAGTCCCCGGGATAGATATTGAGGGCACATGTGTGGAAACAGGCTACCTTGGCCATGGTCTCTTTGGGGGACCTCAGGCAGAGATAACAGCCACCCCAATCTGTGGCTGGTGACAGTGGCCTGTGAAGGCAGAGGAGCACCTGAGCATCCTGTACATGGGCCCCTTCTGCCCCCTGGTGTCACTGTGGGGAAAGGCAATGGGGCCCCCTGGAAGTTAAGAGATGAGGAAGGCTCAGTAGGTCCCCAAGTTCCTGATTCCTGGTAGAGCCACACAGGAACCCCAGGCTCCTGAGGACTCGGTGGGTAGGGACTGAGCAAGGAGAGAAGCCTACAGCCCAGTCACGTGTGGACAGGCAAAACAGCAAAGGCCTGGATCCCTGATTTCGTCCCTTCCCTCCTTGCCACAAACACTCACGGTGTCTGATCTGGGTGGATTCAGAAGGGGCCCTGGTAGGTCTGGGGAATGTGATGGTGAGTGGCAAGGGCAGCTCTTGGCAGTGCTGCCGTTTGTTAGTGTGGAGCTGACAGGCATGTTGGCTGTGCCAGGACCTCCTGGGCGGAGGCTCAGAACTGCTCAAGAAGGAAGGGCTCCAGAGGTAGGTATGAGGAGCTGGCTACAAGCCCCAAAAGAGTAAGATGGGCAGAGCGGTTTTAAATAAGACAGAATATGAGACTCCAATAAACAAGGCCAACCCAAGGGAGCAGAGTTACATTTTGAGAGTGAGTCTGAAAAGCAGAGAAATGACAAAAGCGATCCCTGCAATGAGCAGATTCCAACAGGGCAGGATGGCAGGAGAGCAAACCCAAACGGGTACATGTTCCTCTATGGGATGCCAGCATCAGAGCAGGAACTGCTGTGTGGCCCTCCTAGCTGGGCTCTCCTGCTCTGGGCCTTCCTTATCCCTCAGCCTCAAGCCCCTCGAGGGCACCCAGTAGACCAAACACAAGGGACTAATAGATGTTTCTGCGAAGACTTCACAGAAATCTTGTTTCACATGACTTTAGCTTGCTTTTCCCTATCTTGATCCTTGCAATTCTTGCAAAACAGAGATTTCTGCAGTCGTATTCCCAGGCTAGGATCCACTTTCAGCTCCAGTCCAGCAGGCCCAACTGCTTTTTACCATTTCTTCCACTCAGAATGATTCAAATGGAACTTGTGTTTCCATCCAAACCGTCTCTCCGTCCCATATCCCTCTACACCCTTTCTCTGCAGAGAAGCAGGCATCAGATTCAGACTTCAGGCATGGGTCTCCCTCCTCCTTGCCCCGTACTGAATCAGCCACCCATGGAGCCCTGCCCAACCTCTGTGCCTGTGGTCTGGATTCCACCCCATCCTTTCCACTCTGGCTTCAACTCCCTGATCTACACCAGTGGTTCTCAATGTACACCAGTGGCTGCTCATTGGAATCACTTGGAGATGTCTGGATCCCACACCTAGAGATTCTAATTTGCAGCCAAGATTGGGAACTACAGTCCAGGCACTGTCAACATTCCACGCCTAGAATGTCGTAGGAATTTATAAACTGGTACCCGCCGCCAAGATTTCAAGCTCGACCGCCCAAGTGACATCGGTGTTGTCTCTGCTGACACCCTAAGCTAAAAACTAGAGGAGGAGAGGTCACCACCTCCCAAGGTGACCCACTCCTGCTTTGCACAGCTCTATTAGAAAATGATCCTTAAATTGAGTCATATGTCTGTATTCCTCTTTCACCTACCCATCTATCCCAAGGGCAGACTGTACCTGTTTGACACAGGTGTGACCTTCAGACATTTGAAAACAGCTTTCCAGAACCTCTGGGTCTTTCTCTCCCCAACTGGACAAGGCCCAGGTGCTCTGCCTTCTCTGCATGACACGGCCCAGAACATTCCAGCTGAGGCCTGCCCAGCAGAGGGTGGGATGGCCACTGCCCTGCTTTGGGAAAGGCCTGCCCAAGTACCCAGATGTGTGTGTAAGGAGCCCACAGGCAGGGAGCCCAGCCTTACCTTACACTGATCCAGCGGTGTGTCCTCGGCCTCCTGGAAGACCACGCTGAAGGAGATGCTCTTGGGGTCAGAGGAGAAGACCCAGCTGATGGTGAGGCCTGCTTCGGCCACAGTGATGGGGATCAGGCTGTAGGTGCTGGACCTCACAAACAGCTCCCTGCTACCCTCCCCGAAGCTGGCAATCTCATCCACTGTGAGGGGTACTTTGATCCTAAAATAAAAATACAGAGTGGGATCTGATTGACTGGGCAAAGTGCTTGTGTCCACTGGCCAGGTCATCTGTGGCTCAGAGGGGGCTGGAGACTTCTTGAGAGGACAAGCCCTGGGTAACCCTGGCCAACATGCTTAATTACGGGATGGGCAGTTCACTCCAACAAATGCTTCCTGAGTGCTTACTACATGCCTGGCATAGTTCTAGGCATGGAGGACACAGCAGTAAAAAATACAGATGACATATTTGCCTGTGTGGAGCTGAAAGCCCATGGGAACTAAGGAACTGAGGATGGCCTGACCTGCTCCACGGCCCTCGTGGACAAAAAGTGAGTGCTGAGGCGCAGCTTTCTGCTGCTCTCCTGAAGGTGCCCTGCTGCTCAGCCATCTGTTTTCTCTCTGCTATTTCTCCTTCCAATTCCCTGCCTCACCCTTTCACCTAATTAGCACAAGCCTCCCAGCCTTTCAATATAGTCCATCTTCTCAGCCGCATCTGGCATCCATTGTAAGATTCCACATGGAAACCCTGACCTTTCCTCAAATGCCAACATCCCATATTCTTTATAATGTAGGAGTGATGCAAGTAATACAATGGTTTTGGGGAGAAAAGCTTGTTCTTACTCTCCCTGGGTAGATAAAAGCTTCTTCAAGAAGTTTACAGGGTTCATTGATAGTGAGTTCCTCTGTTTTTGGGGTTCTGTGCTGGACCCAGAGTATGATGTGAAGAATGCGAGGTTAGGGCCAAGGGACCTGCCTCACTGCATCCCAGCTGCAGGGCTTACCCTCTCATAAACCTCAGTTTCCTCATCTGCCAAACAGGGACAACCATGCCGGCCTCAGGACTGCTGCAGGGACTAGATTACAAGATGAACCTGGGGAGCTTGCTCCTCAGGGACCCTTCCAGGCCGAGTGGCACCCCTCCTACACTGTGCAGCTCTGGAGGCAGCTAGGTTAGCTCACGGTCATGGAGGCAGGACCTCCAGTGCAGAGCTGCAACTTAGGAGCAGTGTGGCCTTGGGTGAATCACTCACTCATTTTAAGCCTCAGTTTCTCAACTGTGAAATGGGAAGGTGGCAGCCATCACAGGCCATGCCCTGTGCTCAGCAATTTACATGTTACTGTAGTAGCTCCATGAGGAAGGCATGACTGCTGCCATTCTGCAAAAGAGGAAATGAAGATTCTAAAAGATTAAGAAATTCGATCCAGGCTCACACAGGTCTGAGGCAAAGCCATCATCTTCCTACCATACCAAACTGCCTTTTGTGGAGAAAATGCATTACTATCCCCTTTAACACAGGGGAGGGAACTAAGTTCAAAGAGGTTAGGTAACTTGCCCAACACTGCACAGCAAGTGGTGGTGCTGAGGGCTCATTTGCCTCCAAAGCTGTGGAGATGAATGGACAGACTCCCCAACGCTAACGAGAAGGGTAAGAAATGATGAAAAAACCAGCATGCTTCAAAGAACAGCTCCAGTACTCACCTTTGTGAGAATTCAATTCAATGCAATACTTCTCCATGTGTTAAATTTTATTTCTAATTAAGACCCCTCGCCCAATATTTACAGTTTTCAAGAATCTGAGGGCAGGTGTGGGGGTCCATTCTGGAACAGACATCTTTCTCGTAATGTGGAAATCTTACCATATTACCATGTAAAAAGTCACTTACACTGACATAATGCCCCATTAATACTGGAGCATTTTATAATTTTATGCTCCAGAATTCTCCCCGGGCACCCAGGTATTTGGATTGTGCCTCAATCATCTATTCTAGACATCATCTATTCAGTGACAAGGACAACACTCAGCCTCTCCAAAGAAGATCTTAACAAAAACAATCAAGGGTTTGCTCAAATATAATATAATCTTAAGATGCCTATTGTCTATAAGGCTCATGTCACAAATGTGAATTCCACTGAGTGACCTCGGAAATTCCAGTTTACATGAGTCAAAGGGTACTAATACATTTGTAGTGTTCTGAGATAATCCCAACCTTTAACATGTTTTCAGATGCTCTCAGGATGTGGTTGCTAATCCTTAGCTTGCTGTCACTCTCTTTGAAAGAGGCAGAAAAAAATAACTTTCAAGGTGTTGTCATTCTCCTCGCATTTTATTCCCACGTCCAGCCGACCTATCTCGGTACTATCCTATTCTCCTCAAGGATATGCCTTGGATCTGTGTGTTCTAATTACTTCTAAATCTCATAACTTTCTTCATCCCTTTACCTGAGGGTAGATTTTTTACAAGTTTTATTATAAATGATTTCAAACATTTCCTTGTTCTTTCCCATTAAACGCCACTAAAAAACCTGAAAATGATTCAGCAGTTGTAGTAAAAGTGAAGGGCAGGAGAAGGAAGGCGGACTGATTAAGGACCCCCAGAATATGAGGAAAATCACAACAGCTTAGCGTCTCTGAGCCCCCACCTACATATACTAGAAAACCACTCGTTATCCTAAGAGCCTGGAAAATCACAGTGTGCATGAGGAAAGACAATCAACAGAAGCCAACACTGACATCAATCAGATGCTGGAGTTATCTGTCAAGGCTTTTAAAGCAGTCATCAAAAAAATGCTTCAATAACAATTTTAAATGTTCTTGAAACAATAAAAAAGTGGAAAACTCACACCAAAGAAACAGAAGACATAAAAAAGAACTAAATGGAAATTTTAGACCTAAATAATTACAATAATCAAAATAAAAAAAAGTCACTGGACACTCAATAGCTGAATAAAGATGACAGTTATACTTGAAGAGAGAAAAACAGAAATTCCTCAATCTGAACAACACAGGGAAAAGAGAATTGGGGGGCGGGGTGCAAGGAAAAAGAACAGAGCCTCTGGGACCTGCAAGACAAGGACGAAAGATCTCACATTTGTATTACTGGAGTCCCAAACGGAGTGGGAAAATAGAGTACATCTGAAAAACTATTCAAAGAAATGATGGCTATAAACTTCCCAAATATGGTGACAGATATAAGCCTAGAGATTCAAGAGCTGAGTGTACCCCAAATAGGAAAAACTCAAAGAAATTCATGCCAAGACCCGTCATAGTTCAACTTCTAAGAACAAAAGACAAAGAAAAAACTTGAAAGCAGGCAAAGAGAAATAACTTATTATCTACCGGAGAATACCAATTTGAATGCTAGGGGATTTCTCATCTAAAACCATAGAGGCCAGAGGGAAGTAGCAGCACACTTATTTCAAATGCTGAAAGAAAAAAACTGTCAATTCTATATCTGGCAAAACATCCTTTAGATATTTTGTGAAATCCAGCAGGGTGTGAAAAAGAATTATATACTGCAGCCAGTGGGATCTATCCCAGGTATGCAAGGTTGGTTTGATATATGAAAGTCAGTCATTGCAATCCATCATATCAACAGGCTAAGGAAGAAAAAGTCTATGATCTTATCAATTGATGTAGAAAAAAGATCTGGCAAAATTCAACAGCCATTCACGACCACTCAAGTTCTCTTTTACTATTTCTAATTGTCACTGCTGTGAGTAGCATGCAAGGGACATTTTGATAGCTTTATCTTTGCACATCCAGTCATCATTTCCTCAGGATAAATTCCCAGACATAGGCCCATTGCATCAAAGAGAAAATGCAATTCTTGAGCTTTTGGTACATCCTGCAGCCAAATTGCTCTCCAGAAAGGGTGGCCCTGACACTTCATACTCCCCTAGCATCAACAGCTTGTGAGTGGGCTAGCTATTTAATTCTTCCTGCTTGGTCTGCCCCATAATTCAATATAGTGTTTGTCCAAGTGTGGTCCAAGGTCACCTGAGGACTGGTGGAATAGATTATTCTCTCACGACCACATCTGACCCTTCAGGAAATTCTATCTTCACCACCTTCAAAATAGGTTCAGAATTTGCCCTGGCTCTGCCCTCTCTGCCAATACTTGGTCCAAGGAACAAGCATTCCTCTAATACCCTTTCAACTGGTCTCCCCACTTTCGCTCTTGTCCTCCATCATCTATTCTCCACACGGCAACCAGAACAATTCTTTTTCAAATGTAAATTAGATTCAGTCATTCTTAATGCTACACACCTCATTTTGGGGGTCCCATTTCCCTCAGATTCAAAGTCAAAGTCCTTACAATGGCCAACAAGACCCTATGTCCTGGGACCCTCATTTCCACTCTGACTCCACCTCCTGGTTCTCTCTGCTGCAGGCATGCTGGCCCTTTTCTCGGCCCCTCAACATGCCAGGCACCATCCCGTCGCAGGGCCTTTGTGCTGCCTGTTCCCTCTGCCTGAAATGCTCTACCCGTAGATAGAAGCCTGGCAACTCCTTCACCTCCTTCAAGTCTTATCCTCTTACTGTCACTCTATTTAAAATGGCAAATTCCCCTTCCCTGTTATCCTACTTTATCTTTTTCCATAGCAAGCACCACCTTGTAACATTTATACAGTATTGACTTATTTAATTATGTTGACAGTTTGTCATCTGTCAACCCCTGCTGGAATGTAAGCTTGATGAGGGCGAGGGGTGAGCCTTTGTTGGTTTTGTTTACTGACATGCTCTAAGCACCTGAAATAGTACCTGGCACACTGTGATAATAAATATCTGTGAATGAGTGGCTGAATCTATTCAATGACAGTTATGCAGCCACTGGACACAACACTGGAGAACTCGGTGATGTGGGAAAATACTCATGCTATAGCAAGTTTTAAAATACTGCAAAAGAAGATTTAGAATATTTGTGTCAAAAATTATATGTATATAGGTATATAAAAAAGACTGGAAGGCTATATGCCAACATGTTTTGCTTATCTCTATTTTCCTAATTTTTTACAATGAAAGTGTATTGCTCGTACAATAAAAAAATTAACAAAGTTACTTTGAAAAAAGAACATGAGGTATGGGAGGAATATTATAAGGGGCACGGGGAACTTCCCAGGGTGAGGGAACAGTTCTATATCTTAATTGTGTTAGTGATTACACTGTATCATTCATGAGAATTCAAGCACTGTATACTTGCTTGAATTTTAACGTATATAAGCTATACTTAAAAAAAGAATAAACGAAGCCCCACTGGTATTAAGTTAGAGCCCCCGGGGTGGTCCCCAGCGCCAGCACTGGAGAGGCCATTACTCCTCCCAACGCCACACCTGGAGAGGGCCCAGGCGGCAGCTGCCACTTACATGAGTTCTCCAGACTTCAGCAGGCAGATTTCCGCATCCTGCCCCACGGGCATGTCTTCAGTGTCCTCAGGCGTTAGCGAGGTTGATGTAGTGTCCCTGAAATGTCACAAATGAGAACACAGTCATTTAGCTATCAACACACAGGGCCTCACATCCTGGGGTCCGCAGTCTTGGAGTCACAGGCAGCCAAATCCAGATGCATGGGGGATCCTTTAATCACAGAGGTCATGACAGAGACCCCGGCAGATTTTGTGGGTAGAGGGAGGGCTGCAGGGGCAAGGGGCAAGGGCCAAGCAGGTGGACAAGGAGAAGACAATAGAGCTACAGCAGTTTCCCTGAAGCAGCTGTAGGGAAGAGACCTCCTGCTATAGGAAGGGTGAGCAGAAACACAAATCAACCACTCTCCTAGCCCACGCCGGCAGAGCCACTGCCACGGGACCAAGGTACCAGCACCACTGGGGTCCTGCCTTCTCAGTGTCAGTGCACGACTAGAGAGGCCTCTGGCCTATCCCTGGGGCACAAGAACAGGCACCCAGGGGAGGTTTTTAACACCTTCTGAATTATGGATTCTTAGAACATATTGGCAGATTGCAGTCCCTGCACTTCACTGATGGGGACACAGAGGCCCAGGTAGTTCCTCAGAGGCAGAGCTGGAGCCAGAACTAGATACCCTGACTGCAACTTAGTGCTTTCCCTGTGGGGCCGCAGGTCTAGCTCAGCCAGGGGCTTATACAATCTCAGGTGCCTCAGAGCCCAACCAGCTCCACTCCCTCGTTCTGCCAAAGAGGAAACCTAGGTCCAGAAAAGTAAACTGGCTTTGTCCTCATGTGAAGGCGTCAGTGAGGAAGATCTGCCACTTAGTGTGGCTTCTTTTTAAATTGCTGCAACAATCTGTGCTCTTCCAGGAGCTGAATGCCACCAGCCCTGAGCAGTGGGGCTCCCTCTAGCTGAGGTCTCTGTGGCTCTAAGGGCAGGGGACGTGGTATGACTGTGGTGGGGTCCACTGTGGTTCCAGCTTCAGCATTGTGACTGTGTGACTCATGGTGAGCTCTTTCCTCCTGAGACCCCAGTTTTCCTTCTCTAAATGGAAGCAAATGGAACCAGATGGACTCTGGGTTCTGATGGCTTGAAAAGGCTGTAAGTTTTAAACGACTCAGAGGTAGCATTTTGCAAGCCCACTGGTTGAGAAAGAGGTGGGCTTGCTCTGGTCAGCAGCTTCCTGCCCACGGCCTCTGTTGCTCTTCTCAGGGAAGGTGCAGGAAGAACATGGGCTGCAGTACCTGCTGCCACCGGGGGCATGCCTTGTCACTCTGGCATTTATTTTTCTTCCTGGCCCCAACCCCCTATCTTCCTCCTTGCCTAACACCTTCTTTTTTGCTTTTCCAGCCCCTGGCTTCCAGGCCCCCACCCCTCACCCTGGGACAAACAGAAACAGGGAACATCAGTGCAAGAAGCTGCTCAAGGAGCCAGCTCGTGCAGCCACCCACTTGACAGCAGGGAAGCCGAAGTCCATAGGAGACAGGCCAGGGTAACTCAGGCCTGCTTGTTTGCTTTCATCCTTGTCCAAGGTACAAATACCATAAATGAGATAAAGAAATAAAGTAGAATGAGAGAGACTCTGAAAGCTGTACTTGGTTCTCCCAGTTTTCCTGCATTCAGGATAAAAGATGTCCTAATCTATGATTCCTTCTCTTCCTCCATCACCCTCCTCCCTGACCACAGTGATGACAGACAACGCCTGATTACCTGTAAGCAGATGATTCACAGAGCAGGTTTCCCAGACCCTTGCTGGCCCCGGCGGATGCCCTGCATGAGTGAGGTGGGAGTGGGACAGGTGGGTGATGGTCTCAAAGGTAACAATTAGGGCAGAGGGCTTTCTTTTCAATAGGTTTTCAAACTGTAGGTCATGACCCATTTAGTGGGCTGTGAATCAGGAGGTTATGACCAACATTAAAAGAAATAGAATAAAATAGAAAATACAATAGTATATTGCATGTTGCGAGGATAAGTATTTATGAGGCTCTTGGGTTTTGTTTGTTTGTTTGTTTTTGAGACGGAGTTTTGCTCTGTTGCCAGGCTAGAGTGCTGTGTGGCACGATCTTGGCTCACTGCAACATCCAACTCCTCGGTTCAAGCGATTCTCCTGCCTCAGCCTCCCGAATAGGTGGGATTACAGGCATGCACCCACCACACTCAGCTAATTTTTGTATTTTTAGTAGAGACGGGGTTTCACCATGTTGGCCAGGATGGTCTCAATCTCCTGACCACATGATCGGCCCACCTCGGCCTTCCAAAGTGCTGGGGTTACAGGCATGAGTCACTGCGGCCAGCCTCGAGGCTCTTGTTTTGACCATATGTGTACACACATGCACACTAGGTAGCCATGCAAAATGTATTTCTTACCGTGAGATACTGTAGAAAATGTTCAAGCAACTCAGAGGATGTCAAGGGATTTAACAGCTTGAGAAAGGACGGCAACCAAAGCATGACCACTAGAGGGCACCCCACCTCCTACTAGAGCTGCTTCCGTTCCTTGCTATCGAGGCAGTCTCAGCGAAGATACCAGATACTCACTGCCCACGCGGCCTTCCTCCTCCCCTTGCTCTGGTCATGGCAGCCTACTGCTAGCTTGGCTGATGGCATGCCACCCTTTCCGTCCGAGTTTTTGTCTGGAGCCAGTGGTCAGCTGAGATCAGTATCTCTCGAGCACACGTTCCAGTCCGCCAACTTGTCTGTCCCTTTGTGGGTGCCATCCTGGCATTCCTGGGCAGCCTGCTGTGCACACAGCCCATGCCCAGTGAATGTCTACATTATTTGCCTCAGAGTAAGGTTTTCTTCTGTCCCAAATGCTCCCAAAGGAGGACATACCCAAGGCTCCGCATTAGAAGCGAGTCAGAATAAAGTGGTGAGCACAAACCATGCGGCCCCTGGCACTGCAGTCCTGGAGTCCACACCTCTCTGAGTCATGGTGGAGCCCCTCCAGCTTGGTCTCTACATGGGAGTCTATAGTCCTTCCCTGTCACGAATCAAATGGCCTCGGCCTGTTTGTTATGTAATTACTGCACAACTTTAATCCTGCAGACTGCCTGCGGTACAGGTCTGCTTCTTTAGAAACTAGCCCAGAGAGGAACAGATGCCTGGAAAATCCCTATGGCCCAAGGTGCCTTGCTGCCAATCTTCCCCAGGGGGCGCCATCTCCCCTCAGCCTCGCTAAGCCTTGCAGAGTGAGAAGTGTTCCTTTTCCTGATTACACAGGCTCCTATACCTCCCTCTGGTCAGCCTCCATCTGTGAACAGTCTCCTCTGAAATGGAGATATCTTCAGTTTAGAACTGCACTCTTCAATATAGTAGCCACTAGCCACATGTGGCTATATAAACTTAAATTCATCAGATAAATTAAACTAAAAATGTGGCTGCCTGGTTGCACTAGCCACATTTCAAGTGCTCAATTATCACCTGGACTGGTGGCCACTGTGTTGGGCAGTGCAGGTGCAGCACAGGTCTCTCACAGCAGAAGGCTGCACTGAACAGTGCAGGTTTGAAGGTTGGGCTGAACCACACCACACACATCATATTCACTCTGCAATCTGGGGGCATATTTTAGTTTTGCTATCAAGTTATTATTATTGCATTAACTTGATTTTACTTTGCTAATCCATTGCTTATAAATTCCTAGTGTTAGAATAGGTAGCTAGGCAGGCATGAGCAGGGCAGGAGAGGGCCCCCCTCCCCCAGGAATGTCAGGTGACTGTCAAGTAATGGTCAGGCAATTGTTAAGCTGTCTCTGTAAAATAACTGGTTGCAGCCAGAGCCAGAGAAAGAGTCTCCTAATAGATAGAAAACATCTGAAGCTGGTAATCAGCAGCTTCCTGATAAGATCTCAGGAGGTGGGCGAGTGGGCTCAAGCACGCACATTAAGAGGCGAAATGGCAGAGTTTAACCGGTATATGACCTTCCCCTAGAAACGACTGATAAGGGAAAAATACCTCAAGTGAGCATGCACACACCTCCAGTAAACACACTGAGCATGCAGCCCCTCCCAAGTGCTGGCAAGCCACCATGCCTGCGGACAGCCTGCTCCAAGGAAAGAGTCCGGGGAGAAGAAACACAAACCCTGGAACCATGCCAATGTATAAAACCTCAAGTCAAGTGCCCGACGGGGCACTTGGATCTCCCAGGTCACCTGCTTGGCTCTCTTCCAAGTATACTTTACTTCCATTTGTTCCTGCTCTAAAACTTTTTAATAAACCTTACTCCTGCTCTAAAACTTGCCTCAGTCTCTCCCTCTGCCTTAAACCTACCTGTGCCCCTCGACCAAATTCTTTCCTCCAAGGAGGCAAGACTCGAGTTGCTGCAGACCCGTATGGATTTGCTGCTGCTAATGTACTTTGGTGCCACGTGACTCAGACACATTCTCTACTGGTAAGACACTTCGACAACTCACCTTCTTCCACTGGAGGTAGTCAACCCCTGTACGTGGTTTCCTTCTCCTGCTCCCTGCTTATAGAAAAACTGTTCCTCCAGAACAATTCCTCTCAGCTATAGTGGCTCTGTTCCTGCCAGTTGATCTCTCAGCTCCTCCTGGTGGCTTGCAGCGGTACAGGTCTGCTGGTTATGTTGCCCAGGCTGGCCTCAAACTCCTGAGCTTCAAATGATCCTCTCATCTTAGCCTCCTGAGTGCTGGGACTATAGGTGCCCACTGCCACGCCTGGCTGGTTAGGTTACTTTTCTGTGGATCACAGCCCATCATCCACCAATGCCTTGCCAACAGCAGTAAATGTCTCATCCCTGGATCCTGGAACTGATAACTTAAAAGCTCTGCCAGGTCTTCAGGTAAGGAGAGCAGGCCAACAGTCTGACTTCCAAGATAAATCTGCAGCAGGTATGTCTGCCACTTCCCTTTTACTCTTCCCTCAATTTTATTTAGAAAATGTTTAGCTATTTCTGGGGAAATCTAAGACATATATGATTGGGTTCCCACCCTTAGCAAGTTTCAAGTTTTGTTTCAAATAAAAACAATGCCCTTAAAACAATTAACACTACAAATTGGCAGATAGTAAAAGGCGTTTTGTAAAGCAATTAAAATAAAATTTTAGCCCCAAACCTGCGAGTGGCTCAGCCCCTCCAATATAGGTGCAAGTCTTTTGTACTATAGAGGAGTTTCTATTAAAGAATGGCCATGATAAACAAGCCATGCTTTCTCAAATACACATATCCCCATATTGACACGTACACAGTCATGGAGGGCCCCAGGTGCTGGTTTGTTTTTCCTCATGGAGTAGAAAGGCTTGCTGAGAAGAGCATGGCCAAGGGTGCTTGACAAGGCTCAGGCCATTCTAACACTGCCCTGTGGACCTGTCTTGAATGGCGTGGTTGGCTTGTCCCTGGGTAAAACTCAGCTCTCAAAGCTGAAAGATTCCTAAATGTCAGGCAGGGTTAAATTGCCACCCTGCCTTGAAAGATCTCTTTCAGGAAGACAGGTGCATATTTGGCTCAGTCTGTTCTTTTATTCATTTGTCCACCATTCCCTACATCCATCTGTCCATCGGTATGTAGTCTATGCAGCCTCATGGTTCATGCCCATAAGGAACACCTCACTCATTTGTACCAGTTTGGTAGAAAGGACAGTCTGAACGAATTCATTCAAAAAAAGGCCTGCAAACCTACTAGAGCTCTTCAGATCTTTTATCAGGGCCCCCTGGCATAGCTCCATACTCAGAGCAGGGCAGGAAGCACTGGCTCTGCAGCCTGACAGTCCCGGGTGACTGCTGGGGATGTGTGTTCTTGGGCAAGTGGGTTAATCTCTCTAGTCTTCTGTTTGCCTATCTGTAAGTGACTAGGATTAGATGGCTGTACATAGAAGCATCCAGCATAGGGCCAGGCTTGCAGTAGAACTCAGTGTTAGTCTCTGGATCCTGAGGTTGCTCCTGGTCCGTGCTCCCAATGCTTGATATTTGCCCTTAGGAAGAGCCACATGAGGTTTGCCAGGAGGTGGGAGAGAGCAAAAGCATTGGAGAGAAGCAACCTGAATGGTAGTGCAGAGCCGGAGAAGGGAGGCCAGGCACCTCCACAAGAGGGCAGCTGCTTCTGGGAAAGCAGACATTGGAGTACATGCCTCTCCCTAGTACCCTCTCCACGAGGAGGCACTGGGGCATGTGACCCAGGCTGACATGCCTCTAATTCCTGCCTTCCAGCGTTATTTCCCAGAAGGGTCAGTAATGTTAGATCATGGAGACTGACAACTAGAACTGTACTGAGATCAAAGTAGTCAACAGCTGGGGAATTCCAGGAGTAGAGAGGGCAGCCCAAGGAAACCAGATGATTCCAGCCAGGCTAGGCAGGGTGGGTGGGCACTGCCTGCTGAGGTGCCTGAGTGGTGTGGGCTTAGGAGTGAGCGCTGCACCAGGCCCTCTGGCAGACTCATCATCATCCTGTTGATTGGTCTGGTAATGACAGAGACCTGAGTGTGTATCTTCGATTTGCCAGTTTCTACCTGTGTGCACCGGGGGCTGTTGTTTTGGCTATGGTCCTCGGTGTTCTCATCTATAAAGGAAGGATAATATCGACTGCAGGGCTGCTACGGGGCTTAACAGCTATCACATATGCTGGAGCTGCATGTGCACACAGAACCCAGCCCATGCCATGGACTTAGCATTGGCCCAGACCCCAACTGTTCCAAAAAGATGTCTGACTAGTGAATGAAGTAATTTTAAGGTACAAATGCCACCATCTTCGGTGGATGGCCAGAGCCAAACCTCCTTATTGTTCCCCTTTAGTTTACGAATAAAGCCCTGTCAGGCCCTGACAGAAGAATCCGCCCCAAAGCAGAATGAAGGGGGTGTGGGGTATCAGAGTAACCCACCCATCTCTGACCCATGCACTACACAGGGGCGGGTTGGTCATATGGATTCTGATCTGAAGGATGGGAGTAGGGGGTGGGTCTCTTATAGTAACCAGCTGAAGGCTCTTAAAAAATGTTCAGCGGAAACACGAACCACATCACAGAAGTAGAGGCAGACCTTGCTTCACGAGCAAGCTCATCCGTGGAACAAACTGGCAAAGCACCTCTGCTGGTGAGTCATTTGTCTTACTCTTTATACTGAAAAGAAGACAGGGAGGACTAACTCCAGGTATTGTTGGTGTTCTCGGATTCCTGTCTGTGCTAGGGCACAGCGCACAGTGCCAGGCTATGGAGCTCAGCTGCTTTTAGTTCAAATTCCATCACTGCCATTTGCTACTGTGTGGGTTAAACTGGAGAAACATGAAAACTACTGAACATGTTTCCAGGCACACAGTTAGTGCTTGTAGGCTGATGGTACTGCTAGTAATGGCATAGTCAGACCCACCCAGGGAGATAAGAAGGATCTAGTTATTGTCTATATTTGCTCAATGGATAATCTGTTTTCATTTCTTTTGCATAAGACAGGCTGTTTTCTCAGATTATCATTTATGTTATTTTTTCAATATAAATCAATATACTACTGTACAAACTTCGAAAACTATTTTAAAAAAAGGAAGAAATAAGTCACCCATAATTCCACCAGCTGGAGGCCAACTGCTAATAAAATGTGATCATTTTTTCCAAGTTTCTAAAAGTACGGTCAGTCAAAAATCACGTAGTTTATCATGAACTCTTAAATGAGGGCCCACAGAATATATGGCAGAGGGATTCAAGGGGTTCATGGACTCCCAGAATTGCAGGGGTATTTGTGCGTGCGTGTGTGTGTGTGTGTATACATTATTTCTGAGAAAAGGTCTGCAGTTTTTAGGAGATTCTCAAAGGAGTTTATGGTCAAAAAAGGTTACGAATCACAATTAATTTTATATCCTTTTGACATCTATTTGTTGTAATAGTAATAGCTAATACTTATTTTGCATACTTACTTTGTTTACACTGTTCTTAGCAATTTAACTAAGAGTATTGCATTTTCCAAAATCAGTAAAAATACTTCCTAAACATTTAAGTCATATTCTATTTTATGTCTGAATTATAATTTGCTTCATCATTATCAGACTTTTACACTATTTCCAAAGTTGTAGATTTTTTTTTTAATTTTCAGAAAACAAAATAGGATTTTGATTACAGAAGATAAATGTTTTTAGTTCGCCTAGAAGGGGAAGTAATTTTTAATATTCTATTTGCGCAGCACTGTCCAGGCCCAACCTGTTTACCAATTATTACACATCAAAGTTTACCAATTATTACACATGAATTTGAACAGGTCCTTTGATGAAATGTGTAATGGCAGCATAAGGGACCAGTAAAAGCTGGAACAGGAGGATACCAAAAAAAGGCAAGAGCGAGTCAAGCAATAATGGAGAGCTGGACATTACTCTTAAGAGCAAAGTCACCTGTTTCATATTTTAAATGACGAAAAAATATGTTTTTGCTCATGCGAATCAATAACACAAACGCATCATCTGACCTACTTAATATAGTGCCCCACAGAGCTTGTCGGGGGCAGGATGTCTACTGGCTGACCCATCACCCTTAGAGAGCTAACAATTGTGGTGTAAGGGTAAGGATTGTGATTAAGCAGTCTTAGCCCAAAGGCAGCATCCTTCCTTGCTAGAGAGAAAGGGCACTTTGGCCCCTGGAAAGACAGAGGCAAGCAGCAGCATCGGAGACACTGCTCCCAGTCAGGACTCAACGTCAGGGACAGAAGTGTTTCTGAGTGGATTAGGAAAGGTAACCTCATTGTTTATATGCCCTTGTCTGGTCAGGCAATATTTTGACTTTGCTGGCAGAGATTCTCTCCAAACACCTGCTCTTCTTCATACATCTTTTTGAGGTGCTGGCCAGACATAGCTCCAGGTCACTGGAAATGAGCTGCTGCATGTTGAGTATCTGCAGGTCAGTAGCAAGGGCAGGCTTCGCACTCATGGGCTGATGTTGCCATAGCGGCCCCTGCTCCCACACCACAGGTTGCATGATCCCTTGTCCTGTCCGTGGTCTTTGGCAGGGTCACAGGGCAGAGGGAAGGGTCAGAGAGAAGTGACATCTTGAAGGGCTGGTGCCCTGGGTAAGAAAGATAGCCCATCTGGCACCCATTTCAATTGGGTCTTCTGCTTGTTAAATGAGGCCCTTAAGTCCTAACCTGCCAATCACAGGAGCTAAGGCAAGGTTCTGCTTTGGGGAAATCTACCTTTTAAGAGACTTCTTGCTCAGAAGTCTTCAGGAAATGAGACTGATGGTGGAATGCCATAAACTGTGTTAGATGATGAAGGGGAAAGTTTAGTTGGGAAGTGAGAACCACCCAGTGCTTTATCCATGAAGCCAGCTCAGCCAAAGTGCTGGGCAGCCGTGGGCTTTTCTATCCCTTGTTTCCCCATTAGTAGCCTTTGAAAATCTATGCAATTGAGGGGAAGTAAAGGCAGGAAGGACTACCTACCCAGGCAGAGCAGTCTTGCCATCTCCAAACACCTGTGGTCTCCAGGAGTCTCCTTGATAGGAGAGCCCCCTGGTAGGAGCACTTGCTTTAGCTTTCACAATTTATTAGGAAATGGGGCTCAGGATGGGTGGGCAACTGTGGTGAAGCAGGGGGAGAGGAAAACAGGCATGTCCCATTGATGAGCTCAGATTATCAGTGGGCTCATCCACTGATACCCAGATTATCAGCAGGCTCAACCATCCATTATCAGTGTTGCTCTTCCAAAGAGCACTGTGCCCATCTGGCGGCAAAGCGACTTTTGCTTTCAAAATAACTGAGCACAGGATTTTATGGAATGTGCTTAGGGGTCAGTTATGAGTTGTCTCCCACATGGGTGAGATCCTGAGAATTTTCAGGCTAATGGAGAGTCCTTGTCCTGTCTGAGCAATTTCCCCTCAGAATTGGTTATCTTCAATATACTGGACTGTGCTGTTTCTACACAGCCTAGTGGGTGGGTTTAGGAGATGACTATTTGCCCCCTAAATGTGGTCAATGGGACAGCAGGAAGACAGAGAATGCCATCTTCAGCCCCAAATATAATTCCTGGGTTCTGACTCACAGGTGTTCATCAGAACAGACACCATGGCAGAGTATGATCACTATGAAGATGATGGGTTCTTCAACAGTTTCAATGATAGCAGCCAGGAAGAGCATCAAGACTTCCTGCAGTTCAGCAAGGTCTTTCTGCCCTGCATGTACCTGGTAGTGTTTGTCTGTGGCCTGGTGGGGAATTCCCTGGTGCTGGTCATATCCATCTTCTACCATAAGCTGCAGAGCCTGACGGACGTGTTCCTGGTGAACCTACCCCTGGCTGATCTGGTGTTTATCTGCACTCTGCCCTTCTGGGCCTATGCAGGCATCCATGAATGGATCTTTGGCCAGGTCATGTGCAAGACCCTACTGGGCGTCTACACTATTAACTTCTACACATCCATGCTCATCCTCACCTGCATCACTGTGGATCGTTTCATTGTAGTGGTTAAGGCCACCAAGGCCTACAACCAGCAAGCCAAGAGGATGACTTGGGGCAAGGTCATCTGCTTGCTCATCTGGGTGATATCCCTGCTGGTTTCCTTGCCCCAAATTATCTATGGCAATGTCTTTAATCTGGACAAGCTCATATGTGGTTATCATGATGAGGAGATTTCCACTGTGGTTCTTGCCACCCAGATGACACTGGGGTTCTTCTTGCCACTGCTCGCCATGATTGTCTGCTATTCAGTCATAATCAAAACACTGCTTCATGCTGGAGGCTTCCAGAAGCACAGATCTCTAAAGATCATCTTCCTGGTGATGGCTGTGTTCCTGCTGACCCAGACGCCCTTCAACCTCGCGAAGCTCATCCGCAGCACACACTGGGAGTATTATGCCATGACTAGCTTTCACTACACCATCATAGTGACAGAGGCCATCGCATACCTGAGGGCCTGCCTTAACCCTGTGCTCTATGCCTTTGTCAGCCTGAAGTTTCGAAAGAACTTCTGGAAACTTGTGAAGGACATTGGCTGTCTCCCTTACCTTGGGGTCTCACATCAATGGAAATCTTCTGAGGACAATTCCAAGACTTTTTCTGCCTCCCACAATGTGGAGGCCACCAGCATGTTTCAGCTATAGGTCTTGCCAGCATTTCGAGAAGCTGCTCTGGAATTTGCAGGGCATGGTTGTGTCCTCTTGATGTGGTGAGGCAGGCTTTGTTTATAGCTTGAGCATTCTCATGGAGAAGTTATCAGACACTCTGACTGGTTTGGAATGCTTCTTCTCAGGCATGAACATGTACTGTTCTCTTCTTGAACACTGATGCCGAAAGCCCAAGTAGGGGGTCTAAAATTTTTAAGGACTTTCCTTTCTCTATCTCCAAGAATGCTGAAATCAAGGGGGATGACCTGTGACTTCTATGATCTCAGGTTCTCCTTGATTGGGACTGGGGCTGAAGGTTGAAGAGGTGAGCACAGCCAACAAAGCTGTTGGTGGTAGGTAGCACGCTGGGTGCCCAAGCTCAGAAGGCTCTTCTGACTACTGGGCAAACAGTGGAGATCAGAGCAGCCATGAAAACAAATGCTGGCACCACCAGGCACCTAACAGAAATGAGATCAGGCTCTGCCTCACCTTGGGGCTTGACTTTTGTATAGGCAGATGTTCAGATTGCTTTGATTAATCCAGAATAACTAGCACCAGGGACTATGAATGGGCAAAATCAAATTATAATAGGCTGAGAATTCCAGTGGTCCATGGAATGCTTGAAAAATGTGCAAAACAGCATTTAAGACTGTAATGAATCTAAGCAGCACTTCTGAAGTGGACTCTTTGGTGGCTTTGCTCATTTAAAAATGAAATTTCCCAATGTCTGCCATATAAACATATGTAAATGTATATACACACACATATACACATATGCTATATATTACTAGCATATGAGTTTCATAGCTAAGAAATAAAACTTTTAAAGTCTCCAAACTACTTTTATGCTTTGGTACATTCTATTTTAATGTAGTGTGCCTGGAATATACTTTTTTGGAATATACAAAAAAGTTACTTTTGGGCTCAGAGCACGGAAAATAAGTGGTAAAGTTAGAGGGCAGTGCTCTATCATGGAAATGGAATATACCAGTGATAACGACCCTGCTCTTTCACTGTGGTTTCTAACCTCCTGTCTAAAGTGTGGGGCACATTTGTTTAACTTCTAGAATGTGGTCACAGGATGAGGCATAGTTTTAAATGTCAGATTTTATGCATGTTTATTAAATCCTGGCAGTCTGTTCAATAGGCTTAAAGATGTTTTTTGGGCTTATGTATCCCAAAATCACTCACCAAATACGGAGAACCAACTGACAACAGCTAATTGGAATGCACAGAGAGGCAGGCCAGAACTGACTTAACAGTGTGGTTTTGGTGGGTGAATAGACCAGAGCTGAATCCCTGCCACTCACCAGTTTGTAAGACCTTGGGCGAAACTCGGCCTCTGAGCACCTGTTTCCTTTCTTTTTGGTGAAACACGGATCATAACAGCACCACCTCTATGGGTTGGTGTGAATACCTGAGATACTGCATGTAAAACACTTGGCACAGTTTGCATTTGGGAGAAAAGGTCCAAAAAATAGAAGTAGTTATTATTTCTTACAAGAACTGGTGACACAAAATGGAAGCCCTCCATGTCAGCCCTGTGGGTTAGCGAGGCAAGGGAGGGTTTATGTCGTGCCTTCCAGGTGTGTGGCACACCATGTGCACCTGGTACAGCTGACCACAGGCTGGGCCTTTCAGAGCCCACATGATCCTACCTACTGTTTCATAAACATGCCTAAATGCATCTACAAGCAGAGTTTTACTGTACTCAGGTCACATGGACCCCCGAGTGCTTCCTTCAACTACAAAATCTGCCCTTTTAGGGTGATAAGGCAACATTTATCTTTTAAGTGGCTTTCAAAGAGAGTTTCTGTCATTCCCCCTTTGTGCATTCATGTTAACATGGAACACTTCTGACAGAGGGGCCACCCGTCCCTGGTTTCCCTGACAGTGTCCTGGCCCAAGGAACAGAGGCAGAAGTAGAGTCAGGAGACAGGGCCCAGCAGCATCTCCACAAGTCCCCATGGAGAGATGCAGCAAGATGTGATGAGAATGCAGGCTCTGGGCTCACTCTGACAGTGTTCAGTGTTCAGTGACAGCTCCACTACTGTGTACCCCTGTGCAGGTGATACAGCACCCCGACCCAAGCCCTGGTTCACCACCTACGCCATTGGCTCATGGTGGCCTTCCCTCCTGGGGTGCTTGTGAGCACAATGCTTGGGCCTGCCTGGCCATAGCAACAGAAAAGCAGCCACCTGGGACTGTGGGACTTTTCCTGTCCAGGTGCCTGCCCCCTCCCAGGGTCCCTGCACTGGCCTTTTGTAGCTTAGGAAAGCCCTGCCTGCCTGGCCCCAGGAACAGCACAGCAGCAAAATCTTTCTTTGCCTTCCCTGCCTCCTCAGCCACTAATTGATCCTATGCCTCTGGGCCCTTACCTGCCACTCTTTGGAGTAGATGTCAGTTTTCTAACCCCTTCCCCTGGGTAGGGGAATAAACGCTGGCACAGCACATGCAGATTACAGAAGGCCCTTCATGTCTTGATTTCACTCCATCCACACCACAGCCCAGGAAGCAGAAGATGCTGTTGGTACAGGCTCCATTCCACAGAGCAGACTGAGGTCATGTGCAGGGCAGAGCCATTTCCCAACCACAGCCCACCCTTCTCCCTTCCACTTGGCTCTCCCCTCCGCTTGTCCACACCAGCACATGGTGTTGGAGGCCTGGTGGGAGGGGATCAGGCCGGGTGTGGGCTCTGCTTAAGTACACACTGCCTTGGTGTGGCCTCAGGGTTGGAGGGTAAAGGATGTGCTCTTTCCCTATTTCCCTACCAAGTTCCCAACACCTAGGGGTGGCTGCAGTACTTATGGGCTCCAACCCCTTTAGAGATACGGCAGAGGCCACTAACGGCCACATCATCTGAGATGTGGGGAACACAAGACAACACTGACTCTAGGGGCTACCTGGGAGCTAGGGGCCCAGGTGTCCTCCGTGGATGTTCTGGACTGAGGACATGGTACCACAGAAGAGAAAAGCCTGGAGCTACCCCTACTGGAGGGGTGGATGTTAAACAAAGAGAATGGGGACCAGGAGTGGTCAGGGCAGTCACTCTGGCCTCCTCCTCCAAGGGGCTCTCAAAGCAGCACCTCCTTCCAGCTGCCTAGTCCCTGTCGGTCCCTGGTAACTAATGCCATTTTGTAGGAGGCCTGGCACTATCATCCCCATTTTCAGACGAGAAAACTAGTTCAGACAGATCAATGCCTGCCAAAGCTCATACAACAGAGCTAGGACTACAACCTCACTAAATAGCCTTTCTTTGCCCAGAAATGTTGGCTCCAGGAAGGTTTCCTGCCACTGACAAGCCACAGGGTACCCGCCACCTCTGTATTCAGCTGAAGGCAGAGATCTTGGGGAAGCCCACGCGCAAGGTGGCTTTGTAACCTTAACCATTCACCATATCCTGTTCTCATTTTGTTTCTGAGATAGCAAGCGTCAAATCTCCCGGTGGGTGACAAATCCACCACAGCTCCCCTAAACACTCTGACCATGAAGCGCCTGCTCTGAAGCAATTACTGGCAAAGATGCTCTGAGGGTTCAGAGATTGTTTCTGTGCGAGAGTTTAAGCTCACTTAGGGTCATCTGGGTATCTGAAGGATCTTCCTTGGAGGAGACCACTGGGCTGCGCAGTGCAAGGTACTGAGGTGGTAGCGGTGGCATGCACAGCTCAGTCCCTGATGACACGACATCAGGAAAGCAACATACCTCCATGAAAGTCTTCCCAGGCTTTAGGTGCTGGGCTGGGCTCAGTGCTCCACACACAGTTCTCATGCAATCTTCCTAACACCCCTAGGGGTGAGTGCTGTTCCAGTCTCTTCGGTATAGGGGGGGAAACTGAGTTCGTGGGCTGCACTGCCTAGAGCCATGGAGCCCGGAGGTGGCAGACCAGGCATGTTTGATTCTAAAGTTCGAGCTCTTCACCACCATACTGTCTGTTCATCTGGTAGCTAGAAGGGGAGGCCGGGCCTCAAGGAGGCCATGACTGGGTAGAGGCTGAGCAAAGGCTGAGGGAGCCACAGCCCAGTGCCCCTGCCAGCCCTTACCCCACAGGCCTGGTTCATCAGCTGACAAGAGCTTGGTTTCCTTCTGTGCTTCAGTCCAGAGAACAGCTGGACACCTGGTCAGGGAGATGGTGGAGGGTGAGCCCAAGTGACTGAAAAGGGGGTGTGCACCGGTGTGTCTAGAGGGCTACGACGAATACCATCTTTTCTCCAGAAGTCAGGGGCTGTCTGTGCTCCTGCTCTGCACAACCATTCTAGCTCTGAGCCATGCACAGGGACCACTGGGAGGCTGCTTAGGGGGTCCCAGCATCAGGCCACATCTCCCTGGCAGGCTGGACTTTGGGACCCCTTTCTGACCCACCTCTGGCTGGAAGAGGAGCAAGGCAAACAACTTCCTTAGCCCCAACACTGTGTATGTGTGCGAAAGAGCGAACATGAAGGCAGGGGAGATGGGCAAAATGGGGCCATGGGATGGAAAGAAGAGAGCTGAACTCTTCCAAATGAATCTTAAGCCAGTGGACCGGAGGGAGGAGTCCAAAGCCTAGTTCTGGCACCTCCAACAACAGAAGTTATCCAGCCTCCTGAGGCTTCCGCTTCTTTGCCTATAAAATGAGATAATTCCTACTCCCTGATGGGCTGCACAAGGACTAGTGAGGTCACGTGTAAGAGCAGCTGGTGCAAGGAAGGCGCTCAACAGCATCACTCTCAACAACACTACTTCCAAGTGGCCTGATATTCCTCACGAATTCGGACTTAGTGTTTAATCTCTCCCGGATCCCTTCTTACCTTGGATTTGCTTATTTTTTCCCGAAGTTTCTTGCCAGGGATGCTTACACAAATCTAGGACTCTAGATCTCCCACACTTTCTCAGACTCTTGGTGTTTTCGGTTTAGGTCTTAAAACTTAGGAAGAAAAAGAATGCAGGAAAAAGCTTCCAGAAATGCTCAGGTTTATCTCTAGCTAATGCACAAAAAAAGTATCTGACAATGCAGCCTTTAACTGACTGGGAAGGGTGGGTCTTCACCCAAACAGAAGTGCAGGGATTACAGGTTCCCATCAGTTAGTCCCACATCCGCCTTGGTGGCCGTGGACCAGCACACTGGCAGTTTCCTTCCCCTGGAACAGTTCCTGATTTCCCAAGACCAAAACCACACATATTTGTCAGCAGTCAGAATGCCTTCTGTTTTTGTTCCTACTGGGCAGGGGAAGGTGAGGGGTGAGGAGAGAGAGAGAGAGCTGTAGGACAGTCACTTTCTTACTCAGGCTAGAGGAGGCAGCAAGACACTTTCAAGCCAGAATGTCCTCCCAGGCCCCCAGGTTCCTGGTCCTGCTCACTTTACCTCCTACCATCTACCCACTTGGATTTCCAGGTGATGGAGGCAGAGTGTGGCTTAGTGCTAATGGAACGGAACATGCCCCAGGGACCATTGAGCCATGGGGGTTGGGAGAACGCTGTAGACTTACATGGTCAGGGGTTGGAGGGGTGTCCCAGGTAGGAAAGGAAAAGCCCCAAGTCACAGAAGCGACAGTAGTAGAGATGATCTTGGGTGTGGTGAGTTTGGTGATCAGGCTGGTTTTATCCATGAAGCTATAACATGGTGAGTTCAGTCATTCTCTAGTCAGGGAACAGAGGATTGTGGAGATACACGTAAGCCCAAAGTCCCTTGCACTGGCAGCATCATGAAGAGTAAAGACATGCAGCAGAAATCCTGAATGATCAATATGACAGATCAGTCTTCGCCTTCCTCTGAATTCTGGGCAGATCTCAATGTTGAGGCAGGAGCATCACAGAATGTCCTTAACTAGAGGGAAAATGGGTCAAGAAACGTCTGGGACCTAGGACCCACATAAATTCTTTCTTGAGGTTCTGAACAGCCAGTGCTTTTTTGTAAACTGCTCTAAAGCCGGACAACAGGGGCTGAGAAACATCAAGCAAGGACCTCCTTTTCTTATGGGTCTCATGTCATAAACTCTTGACATTTTAATATGGTGGTACTTTATACAATTCATATTTTTAAAAACTGACCTTGTAAAACTCTCCTTGAAAACCTTGTTGGCAAATAGCTACACTAGAAAAATGAGAAGGCCAAGGGAGAATAAGTACTTAAGGATATCCTTGCCGTGGCTGCTTTGGCCCTCGGAAGCCTGCTCGCCTGTGTAAGCTGCAGCATTCTTGCAGCAGTCAGGAAGGTTCAGTGGATCCAGGTCACTGATTAAAAGCAGCATAAAATACCAGTGCTAGGGCAAAGTGCAGGCTAGGTGAGTGGAAAGTCCCTTGGGTTCCACAGGGTATAGAGTAATAGGCCTGTCCATATTTTTCTTACTGCTAAAACTTTGAGGCTTTGGGTGAGTTTATCTGCAGCTAAAGGGACCTCTGAGAGGACTCATCTATCAGAGACAATTGCAACTAAATCCGAGCTTCGTTTCTCATGGCATCCTTACCAAGCCTGATTAGTGTTTCCAAAAGATGAACTAAACTCACTGTGCTGGAGCTTCATGGACAAAGCCAATCCAATCACCAAACTCAAGACCCAAGACAGCCCCTACTCACTGTTTCCTCTGTGACTTTGGGCCTTGCCTTCCCTTCCTGGAACATCTTCCTCTGAAGCAAGCTTATCCAACCCATGGCCCACAGGCTGCATGCAGCCCAGAACTTTGAATGTAGCCCAACAGAAATTCATAAACTTTCTTGAAATGATATGAAATTTTTTCTGGGGGGAGGGCGATATTTTTTAAAGCTCATTAGCTATCGTTAGTGTTAGTTTATTTTATGTGTGGCCCAAGACAATTCTTCTTCTAGTGTGGCCCAGGGAAGACAAAAGAATGGACACCCCTGCTCTGATGCGTTTCCTGACAGTATTAGCCTGCAGTGTTCTCCCAACCCCTACACTCCTGTGGTCCCTAGGGCATGCTTCATTCCATTAGCACTAAACCACACTCTACCTTCATCACTCAGCAAGCCAAGTGGGTAGGTGGTAAGGTGAGCAAGATCAGGAGCACAGGGGCCTGAGAGCAAGGCTTTTAAAGAGCAGCATGTTGCTCTGAGCAACTGCCAAAGGTGGCCCAGCAAGGGTTGCTGTTATAGGCTGAATTGTCTCCCCATGCCCCAAATTATTCACATGCTGAAGCCCTAAGCACCAGTACCTCAGACTGTGACTGCATTTGGAGATGAGGCCTGTAGAGGAATGATTAAGTTAAGATGATGCTGTTAGGGTGGGCCCTAATCCAATGGACCAGTGTCTATAAGAAGAGGAGATTGAGAGACATGGAGACACACCAGGGACATGCAACAGGGACAGCCACACGAAGAGGCAGCAAGGGGGCAAATATTTGCAAGCTAAGGAGAAGCACCTCACAGGAAACCAGCCCTGCCAGCATCTGACCTTGCAATTCCAGCCTCCAGAGCTGTGAGAAGGTAAATTTCTGTTATTTAAGCCACCCGGTCTGTGGTATTTTATGCAGCACCCAAGCAAACTAATACAGTCACTCAAGCCAAGAAAGACAGGCCTTAATGGTGATGCTGAAACCTGGGGCCACTGACATCTCCCAGGAGCTCTCTGCAAGGCTCAACACTGACCACTTTCTGAGCACTGATGCTCTTCAACGCCATCGCAAGCACTGTTCTCAGGCACCTTCCCTTAGGCAAGGACAGTCAGTCCTGCTTCCAGTGTCTCACTTTCCTCATCCTTTGATAAGAAAGCACAGGGGCCAGGCCTGTCATGAGCACTCAGGAAATGGGGGTGACCTCTACTCACTGTTCAGCCACATTTGGGTCAAGAGAATCAGTTTCAGTGGGTGTTTCAGGCAACGAGGAGCCAGACTCCTGTATCTGGCACAATTCCTCATCTGTGATGATATCAAATACAGCGTCGTCCGGTGGCCTGTAGTCTGTATTTGCTCCTGGGCAGCAGAGGCAGATAAGGAGAGAAGAGACACAATACACTGTTATGCACAGGCTGGGTAACGGCCTTTGGGAAAGTGAGAGAGTGCAGCTATACAGAACAAGCTGCTGAGGCACAATTTAATTGGTCACTCAACTGACAGCTCTTCTGTCCAGAGTTGAGAGAAATGGTTGGTTGCTGGGACATTCCAAAAAAGTAGAGGAAGGCTTACAGATGAAATGGAATGTACAACCTAAGAGACTTCTCAAAGTCAGGGGCTTAGAGAGGTTTCAACCTCTTGCATATTCTCTGAGGTCCCTTATTTAGAAGGAAAAATCTTATTAAGAAAGAACCTAATAACAGAAAACACACTTCTATGCCACTAAATCCTTGCTCCACAAGACACAGGCAGTACTTATTCATGTATTTTTGAAAGCAGGAGTCTGTCTGACCTGCATTTTCCCTTAATCCACTGATGTGTGGGAAAGAACCTCCAAGTGCTCAAGGACTTGCAGCAGGCACTGGGTTTCCAACCAGGGGCCTTGTGTCCGACTGTGCAAGCCACTTAGTAGGAAGGCCACTGTAGGAATGTTCCTGTACCAGTCATCTGCCCACAAACACTCTCCAGCACATGTCATGGAAAAATGTGAGAGCAGGTTTGAGGCAAAAAGAAAAAAGACTGGGTGCGGTGGCTCATGCCTGTAATTCCAGCACTTTGGGAGGCCGGCGCGAGTGGATCACTTGAGGCCAGGAGTTCAATACCAGCCTGGACAACATGGTGAAACCCTGTCTCTAATAAAAATACAAAAATTAGCCAGGTTTGGTGGCAGGCACCTGTAATCCCAGCTACTTGGGAAGCTGAGGCATGAGAATCACATGAACCCAGGAGGCAGAGGTTGCAGTGAGCAAAGATCACACCACTGCACTCCAGCCTGAGAAACAAAGCAAGACTCTGTCTCAAAAATAAATAAATAAATAATAAATCAAAAATTAAAAATGAGCAGACAGGAAATGTCAAAAACTAAAACAAGTGACCTGAGCACTCTGTGGTCACTAACGAGTCAGGGCAAGCCCATGCAAAGTTCCTGGGGTGTTTAGCAAGAAAAATGGTTCATGTGAGCTTAAAGTTCCCAGCTGGACCTGCCACATGACCACTAAGACAGGTCCTGCTTTAGAAGTGAAGTTGTTCTTCTTGTCTCAAGTCTGTATAATAGAGAGCTTGAGGCATAGGCTGAAAAAAGGGGCCAGGGATTGCTTTTTTCGATAGACCCAGCCACACTCCTGAACCTGCCTTGCAAGGCTGGCACAGGGAAGGGAAGGCAGACAACAGGGATCTAAAATGATGTCCACTGACAGAAACCAAAGACTTAAATAAATAGAAAGTTATAACATGTTCATGGACTGAGTCAATTTTATTAAGATGTCAATTCTCCCCAAACTGAACTAGAGATTCAATGCAATCTCAATTTAAATATCACCAGGATTTTTTGTAGAAATTGACAAACTGATTCTAAAACTTATATAGAAAAACAAAAAACCGGCCGGGCGCGGTGGCTCAAGCCTGTAATCCCAGCACTTTGGGAGGCCGTGACGGGCGGATCACGAGATCAGGAGATCGAGACTATCCTGGCTATCCTGGCTAACACGGTGAAACCCCGTCTCTACTAAAAAAATACAAAAAACTAGCCGGGCAAGGTGGCGGGCGCCTGTAGTCCCAGCTACTCGGGAGGCTGAGGCAGGAGAATGGCGTAAACCCGGGAGGCGGAGCTTGCAGTGAGCTGAGATCCGGCCACTGCACTCCAGCCCCGGCGACAGAGCGAGACTCCATCTCAACAAAAAAACGAAAAAAAAAGAAAAAAAAAGAAAAACAAAAAACCTAGAATAGCCAATACTTTGATAAAGAACAAAACTGGAATCACTCTACGTGATATTAAGATGCTTCATAAAACTATGGTCATCATAACAGTTTGGTATTGGTAAAAGAATAGGCACATAGATACATGGAATAAAATAAAAGTCCAGATATAAATCCACACGTATAAGGTCAATTGCTTACTTTCTCACGGCAGCATCAAAAAAAAAAAAAATAAAGTCGGTTTTTGACAAAGGTACAAAGAACAGTCTTTCAATCAATGGTGTTGAAATAACTGGACAACCATACAAAAAGATGAATCTCTATTCATACCTTGCACCACACACAAAGATAACTGAAAATGAATCACAGACCTAAATGTATAAGCTAAAGCTATAAAACTTCTAAGAGACAACAGAAGAAGGTCTGTGAGTCCTTGGGCTAAGTAAAGCTAGACATGACAACAAAAAGAAAAACATTTATACATAACAGAAAAAAACTGATACATTGGATCTCATTAAAATGATATACTTCTGCTCTTTGAAGACTTTTTTGCTCTTTGAAAGAAAATATGAAGACAAGCTACAGATTGGGAAAAAATACTTGAAAAATACATATCTGAGAAAGAACTTGCGTAGAGAATATACAGAGGACTCTCAAAATTCAATATTAAAAATCATTTTAAAATGGGCAAAAGATTTGAAGAAGATAAAACTACAGCTGTGCAAAGTATGCTCCCCATCCTCATCAGTTCTTTGTACCCAACAACATAATGGGGCCTGCCAACCACCTGGTAATCCACTCAAACAAAAGAGGAATGGACAGTATTTCTAAAGGCTGGCTGGCCTGCATCCAGACAGAGGCCAAGGAGGAGTTCACAGGGACCAACTGCAGATGGCAATGATGCTCGAGCAGAGACAAGCTGAGACCACTTCTGTCTGTGCCATCTCAGCTCTGCCTCCCTGTGCTCCACATCCAAAGTCCAGTGCCCTGAAGGGCAGCCCAGGCCTGTCTGTTAGGGTGTGCTCAAAACAGAAGCAGCAGAACTCCAACTACTTCCTTCACTGGGCTGAGTGGGAGGACACAAAGGAGATCACACCCTCCTTGGACATGAAAGAAGAGCCAACTTCAGGAAGAGACTGAAGGATATGGATGGTTCCAGACACAACTCCTAGCCTTGAGTTACTCTGGATGCCAAGGCTGCGGCTCTGGTAGACAGCATTCTCCAAAGCGTGCAGCACATTTCATGGATATGAATTAAGAGGTACGTAGACTTCAGGTTAAATCACACTGAATCTTATCAGGACAAAGTTATTCCTTTTTCAATTCTCTTTCAATCCTAATATATCAAAATGAAAGTCTCCAGTTGGTGGTAATATATTTTAGCACCTCTTTAATACCTAAGTTTAGAAAACACTGAATTCAGCTTATTAGCACTAACTAGCCACAACCAGCGGGGTGCAGGGTGGGAGTGGCATCTCGAGAACACAGTAGGTAGTAGCAGCAGGAGACTGACCTTGGCCTCCTGTGGCCTGGGGCCCAGGTGAGGCTGGTGACGGTGCAGGGCTGGGCTCTCCCTGGCTAGTGCCTGAGCCAGTGCTATCAGGGGAGCCAGGGCCTTCACTGAGCTTCTGGAAACAGGCTCGGCAGCAACGCTCCTTTTTGCCACTGTGCTTGCTCAGGACGTAGTTGTTGCAGCAGTAGTAACAGAAGATGCGGCCACATATCCTGGGAACAAAACAAGCCCAGGCTGTGAGGATGATACACTATGATCTTGTGTGATCTGCTCAGCACCCAAACTGGGCTCTGGATGCCATGTGACTCTCATCAGACCTAGCTCTGCCCCCACGTTAGGATGTGGCCATGAGCTCATTTCACAGGATTCCAACAAAGCCTTCTTGTCAGCTTGGTGAAAGCATGGTTTACTTCCTAAGGTCCTGGGAGGCAGGGAGATAAAGTATGGCTGAGCCCACCTTCCCTGGCACCAAGCTGTAGGTATGCCTCCCATATTTCAGAAGCTAAGGCTCTAAGAGACCACAGACCTTCCCAGCTATGCTGATTATTCTGCACCTGCCCCCAGCCCAGCCCGAGATTCATCTTTATCCATCCTTCTCTGGCCTTTGTGTCCCTGGCACTGCCTGTGTTCCTCTAGTGAGGTTTCAGGCCAGCTCTTGCTGGCCTCCAGTAATGCTGCGCCCCTCTGGTCCCTACAGGAATGGTAGAAGAACTGCTAGTCTCTGGGTATGCCCCATCCCTGTGGGGATCCCTAACTCCATCCACATTTCTGTATTCTTTCTTTCAGGGAGCCCTGAGTGTCTTGTTAGGATCCCAACTAATACACCTTCCTCACCTGGTTCCCTTAAAGCCAAAATGCAATGTGCTCTTCCTAAACAGTCAGCCATGGTGCCATCACCTATCACAGAGTCCTCTTTCGGAGCTCTCTGCTCTGGTTCTGGGCCCCACCAGGGTGTTGGTGCCAACCCAGGAGCCCCCTGCTGACCTGCAGTGGTGCCGCCGCATCATCCAGCTGAACTCCCGCTTGCAGTCGAGGCAGTGGTTTGCCTCCGTGTCTCCGAGCCACCTGTCCTCAGCACTGAGCTTCTGCTGGAATTCCAGGGCATCTGACTTCTGCCAGAGAGCATCCTTGTCCCTGGGACGAAACCACATTGGAAGAAAAGAAGAGAGAATCCATGAAAACAATAGGATGATCCTTGCTTCATTTCAAAAGACTGGTATCAAATTTCCTAAGTCATAGAAAGAAAATTCACTTTCACCTTGGAAATATGCCCCAGCCCACGCTAGGTCTCCTCCATCTCCCCCGACATGCAGACTTAACTGACACCACATGTGTGAGAACACACGGGAGGCAAAAGATGTACAACAGAAGGCACTGTCAACTGCAAAGAGCTACCAGCACCAACGAAGGCCACCACTCAGGCACCTAAACAACAGTGCTGGGGACCACTGGGAGTTTAAGCTAAAACATGCCGCCATGCTGACTGTCTACGTGCAGTAAGCCCAAGGACCATGACCGTACTCCCCACCTGAATCTTAATGTGCTTGGGGCCCTTTATGTTTCTATGGTTGATCCAAGTAACAATTAATCAGTGGAGAAGATCAAAGATTTCCTAGCGTGAAAATCTGATCAGATGTTAGCCTCCTCTGCCCCTCACAGAGATGGTAAGGTCACTCCAGAAGCCAGACTGAAAGAAGTGTGAGGCTTTCCAGAAAGGTCTGGCAGTGTCAGAATGTGCCTGATGAACTGGGGGTGGGGGATGTGAACAGAGGCTTCCTCAGGGACACTAATGAGCATTTTCAGGCTTGATGGTTTCTGACATGGGAAGTTTAGTTCTTTCTCATATGAAGCCCCAGTCAGCATCCTCAGGGCTAATGCAGCTCTAACAGCTCCTCAGCCACCAGTAATGTGACACCTGAGCCACTCAGGTCCTGAGAGACATAGGCTCCATCACTGACCGGGAACTCCCAATCAACCCCAGATCTTTTTCCTTAAATAAAAAAGCTTGAACATGGGCTTGACTGGCTTTTTCAAGGCCACTTGAAATTGTCAGGAAGCAGGAAGACTCATTCTCTGAAGCAGCCTCATTCTCTAGGCTGGTCCATCCACACTTTGGGAATGTGGAATGCTGCCAGGAGCTGGTATTTTCCATCACACCCCTCAGGTCACAAATACCCTGAGTTCTAACTCTGTATATTGATGATAAGAAGGCAGAGTTTTTAAACTTTCAAATTGGTTGTAATTTTAATATCACTGTTTTATAACACTTAATAAATTAGCGTATCTAGGCTTTGCTGATCCATGGTGCTGCTAACATCACAAAAAGAGGGCTAATTAGATTGTATGTGCCTCTTGAAATAAAGATCCCAAACTACAAACCAATTCTATGAAGGCTTCTTGCTAAAATTTTGAACCTGAGTCTAAGCAAGCTGCCAGTAGAATGATGGTTCTCAGCTCTGGCTCACTGGTGTCTGAGTCTCACTCTCAGAAATTCCAATTCAGTTAGTCTGGGTGGGGCCTGGACATGGGCATTTTAAAATTACTTCCCTAGTGATTCTAATATGTAGCCAGGATTGAGAACCACTGCAATAGTTCTATCTATGGACTCACAGGAAATGCAAGGGATGGATCATCATGTTAAATGACACCAGGAGGATGCAATTGGCAAAAGTAGAGAGATGATAGGGAAACACATTGACTAAAAGGGATGTAAGAGACAAATCAATTGCAACAGATGAATCTAATTTAGATCCTGATTAGAACAACCTGAAAAAATTCTAAGGCAATCGGAAAAATTTGAAACTGACTAGACACTTGATGATATTAAGAAACTATACTTCATTTCTTAAGGTATAATAAGGACACTGTGGTTGTTTAAAATGGAGGGTTCTGGGCCAGGCTTGGTGGCTCATGCCTGTAATCCCAGTACTTGGGAGTCTGAGGCAGGCAAATCACTTGAGGCCAGGAATTCAGGACCAGCCTGGCCAACATGGTGAAACCCTGTTTCTACTAAAAATATAAAAATTAGCTGGGAGTGGTGATGTGTGCATGTAATCCCAGCTACTCAGGTGGCTGAGGCACAAGAATCGCTTGAACCCAGAAGGCAGAGGTCGCAGTGAGCCAAGATCACGCCACTGCACTCAAGCCTGGGCAACAGAGTGAGATTCTGCCTCAAAAAAGAAAAAAAAAATTCAAAAAATACAAAATAAAAGAGTCCTTACCCTGGAGAGGTACATACTGAAATATTTATGGATGAAATGATATGTGTGGGATTTGCTTCAAAATCTGGGAAGGTGGGTAAACAGGTGGGTCTACAGATCAATCAAGACTGGCCCTGAACTGAACAGTTGAAGCCGGGTGACAGGTTGGCCCTGAGCTGAACACTGCTGAAGCTGGGAGGTGTATTACATGATTCCATTTTTGTACATTTGAAAATTTCCGGCCGGGCGCGGTGGCTCAAGCCTGTAATCCCAGCACTTTGGGAGGCCGAGACGGGCGAATCACAAGGTCAGGAGTTCGAGACCATCCTGGCTAACACGGTGAAACCCCGTCTCTACTAAAAAATACAAAAAAAAAAAAACTAGCTGGGCGAGGTGGCGGGCGCCTGTAGTCCCAGCTACTCCGGAGGCTGAGGCAGGAGAATGGCGTAAACCCGGGAGGCGGAGCTTGCAGTGAGCTGAGATCCGGCCACTGCACTCCAGTCCGGGCGACAGAGCGAGACTCCGTCTCAAAAAAAAAAAGAAAATTTCCATAAGGAAAAGTTAAAATAAGTTTTGAATGACTTGTCAGGATTAAAAAATCGGGACACTTCACATTAAAATCCAGGTTTCCACCTTCTCTTGAGAAGAAAGGTGGTCTAGCAGTTCTGGGCCAAGACTGATGTGGCAGAAGTAGAGCCCAACTGTGTCCCCAGTTTCTCACAGTCCCCTCCTGACCCAGCTCCCACTTATATCAGCTGCCTGGTACCTGCAGGCACTGGAGTTTGGGACTCTAGTAATGGGGAAAGTGAGATGGAGGAGGAGAGAGGGGCTCTTGAGAGAGGGGCAAGATAATGGGGAAATTTCTGAAGTATGCTTTCAAGAACAGCTGCATTTCTTTAGAGAAAAACCCAAGTGTGGGGAAAACCGCAGCTGCTGGTTTGACACAGCACTCACCTGAGCAGCTCTATCAGCCGCTCCTCGAGATACTTCTTGGTTCTGTTGAGGTCATCCAGGTCAGCAAGCATCTTCTGGTCACTCCTCTCGCGGTTTGTCACCTCCTCGCAGAGTTTGTTGTAATACTCTTGGATTTTTGTTGCGGCTTTTTCGAGTTCCTTCTGGGTCCTGGGGGAGGAGTGGTAAGTTTTCTTGATAAGCCAGAACTTCCAGCTGTCCCAGGCCTGTGGGCTCACCCAGGACTCTAATGAGGGGTGCTACTGCCCCCGCCATGAAGGAGCCCCTTGGTACTGCTCACAGGTATCTGCTCACAGGTTATGCAGTTCCCTAGCTTTTGAGGGGAACCCCCACATACAAAGGGGTATCCTTGGAGGGAGAGGAGGCCGACCCCAGGTTGCCAGAAGCACCCTAAGTGAATAGAACTCTGCACCCCTTGGCTCCTGGACAGGGGCTGGGCTTGCAAGAGAAGCCTGATAGACAAGGCTCATGGGCTGGTGATGGGGAGGATGAGCAGGAGGAGAAAGGAGTCAGGACAGGCAGGACTGAGGTGTAGTTTCCTGGAGGTGGCCACACCGAGAAGGGCCTGTCTTCCTTATGTCCCTGGGACTCTACACATGGGGCATGGTGCTGGGCCCACAGCAGGTGCTCAGTCTTAATCTGCACTGCCAGCTATTCTACCTGATAGCCCCCCTGAGGCCCAAGGCATTCCGTTTTGGGTGCTGCAGGGTGTCTCAGTCTTCAGCAGAGGAAGCTGGCTGAATCTTGCTGTCTTCCTCACCCCACCCACTCCATTTTTAATGCAGCTATCTCCTAAGGCAGTAGTTTTCCAAGGATGGTCCAGTGGGACATAATAAAAGCTTCATTAAACAGAGGGTTCTGCAGAGAGACTGATTAATTTATACCTTCCACATCTAGTATAAAGTTGCCAGGAAGTTGTTTACTAGACCCTGTCCACCAAAATGGGCTTATAGGTGCACCCACACACACAGGTGGTGTACGTGTATGCATGCACACACATACACTGAATAAAATAAGTTGGCAGATAGACTGTGCAGCTTGGAACAACTGAAACAAATCCTCTGAGATGTTACAAATAACCACTGTTATATCATGTTTTCATGCCACCAACTCAGGCTCTGTTTAAATTGTCATATGAACATGACTTAACTAAGGGCAGCCAGTGCCCTATAGGATCTGAACACTGGAAGGGTAAGATGAAAGGAAATGTATGTGTAGGTTACTGAATGTCAAAGATATCCTGGATGTCCCACTAAGCCGAAGCCCAGGCCTAGAAGGCAGGTGTTGGGAAGAGGTAATAGATAAATAGAAAAGTTAGAGACTTGGGACAATTTGGTGTGCTTATCTTTGCTGGTGGCACACACGCAGTTGGATTCTGGCAACTCCTCCTTTCTGCTACACCTTTTAAAAATTAGGTCTTCCTCCCTGTTACACCTTTTCTTAATCAGGTCCTGGCTCAACTAGCTGGGTCCCATGACCGCATGGTGGACCTAGGCTCACAGCTCCACATGGCCCCAAGTCTGAAAATGAGGGGGTCAAGGAGGCCTTGGGATGGCAGCGTGATCTGCTCTCCACAGATATGCCATCAGAGAGTCTGCACAAAGACAGGCTGATCCTGGTCCTTGGCACACTCATCTTCCTCATCCATAAAATGGGGATAGATGATAACACCTTCCTCACAGGACTGTTAGGAGGATTACATGGGTAAATGTATGCAAAGTAGTCAAAACAGAGCCTGCCACGTTTTCAGCATTTATTTAAATATATGCTATTACTATTACCATTATTATTATGATCTAACTTTTATTTCATTTTAGTTTTTCCAAAGCTTGCAGTTACTCAAGTATGCACTGCCAGAGAGAAGCAAATCGAGTTAAGAGAAAGGTGCTTTAGCCGTGTATAGGTTGGGATGGGCAGGCAGCCAGGTTCTCTGTGGCATGCTTCCAGCACAAGCACTTTCTGAGTTTGTGGCTTTTCTTGCAAAAGGACTTCCTAAACCTAACATGAGTGACTGACTTTCTAAATGACGAGACCAAACACTCCTTCCCTGAAGACTACCGACAGCTGCGTAGGTGGACTGTGACTAACCTTTCTAGGTCTTCACGTAAGGCAGCCCCCTCCTTGTCCTTCCTCAGCATGGCCGCCTGGCACTCTGCAAGATGGTTGCTGGTGCAGCTCAGCTTCTCTCCCATGTCTGCTTGGGTGGCCTGGCACAGGACATCAGGGAGAAGACACTCAGCTTGCAGAAGCCCATGCAATGTACCATAAAGTGGCTGGTGTGCCATCCACCCCATCTGGCTGGGTCACTTCTAAATGGAGGGCTGTTTTCTATTAAGCTCAAGAGGCCATGAATCTCTGCTCTATATTTGTGGGGCCTCAACTGCAACTAGTTAAGGTGGTTGGCAAGCGGCAGGTACCAGAATTCCCAGGGTGACACTGAAGGTAAGGATGGCAGGGAGCAGGATTCACTTGGACAAGTCACTGCTCTGAAGACTGTGAGACCAGTGCCACCCCTGCTCCTGCCCATTTTAGAATCACTGGCTGATGATCACCCACAGAGATGGCCAAACAGGACACTTATTTCCTTTCTGCATTTGGCAGCACCAGCCAGGTGTCCAGGGAATGGATGGAGGGGGTCAGGGTACAAACTGAGGGTGTCTACAAAGGTAAACTGAGGACGGCTTCAGCTTGGGAATCTGGAGGCATGCAGGGAGCCCTCTTAAATGATCCAGTCAGGCCGGGCGCGGTGGCTCAAGCCTGTAATCCCAGCACTTTGGGAGGCCGAGACGGGCGGATCACGAGGTCAGGAGATCGAGACCATCCTGGCTAACACGGTGAAACCCCGTCTCTACTAAAAATACAAAAAAAACTAGCCGGACGAGGTGGCGGGCACCTGTAGTCCCAGCTACTCGGGAGGCTGAGGCAGGAGAATGGCGTAAACCCGGGAGGCGGAGCTTGCAGTGAGCTGAGATCAGGCCACTGCACTCCAGTCCGGTCGACAGAGCGAGACTCCGCCTCAAAAAAAAAAAAAATGCTCCAGTCAAAACCACACCAGATGCCCTCTCCCTGAGAGGTCCACACCACCAGAGCCTACCTTCAGCTTCCCCACAGCTTCCTCGGCAGCCTGCAGCTGCCGGCCTTGCTCCTCAAGCTGGCCCCTGAGGCTCCTGGACTCCTCGCCAGCATTCTAGAGAGGATAAGAAAGGGATCATAAATGTAGGGTCATTGCTCTGAGTATCCCTCAGCCCCATCACCCAAATAGATAAAACCAAGCTGCCTTTCTCTTTTTCCCTGCAAACTGGCTCCTCAATGAGCTTTGGGCTTATTAATAGTGAAATACTTTCAAGCTTACTAAGAAAAGAGACTTAGCCTGGTCCCCAAACTTAGAACTTAATTTCTGCAAGGGAAAAGGTTGGCTATGAGCCACATGGAGTTTCACGGGGTGGGATGGCACTGGGTGGGGAGGCACATCTGTGGCAGTGCAGTGGAGCTGCCTCAGAGAGAAGTGTTAGGAGTAGCCTGAGAGTGCACAGACCTTGATGCAGACAGACTAGTGACAAGCCCTGGAAATCAAAGCCCCAGGCCATTCTGCCGCGTCTTCAATCTAAACAGTCCTTAACCCTTCATCTTTGTGCACTAGCAAAGAGACATATTAACTGCTCATCTCATTAACTTGTCTGTCCCAAGGGCCTTGTAAAAACGAAATAAGCTGGTTCCCTACCCTGTATCTGCTGTCAGGAGAGCACCTGATGGGGTTGGTTATTCATTAAGAACCCAGAGCTAGGACGTGAGGCAGCTGTGAACTGCTAGCGCTCAGAAGGGGTTTTAGAGGCCAAGTCAGTGTTCTCGCACTCACATGCCCAGGGCGGGGTGGGGGGCTGGGCAAGTACAAAAACCAGTGTAAGGAAAAGTTCAGAGGATGTGTGCCTCCTTTAAAGTGGGCAGATGCCCTCAGGTTCCTGCTGACTGCTGCCACGGGGAGGGGGCAGGGTGAGGACGCAGGCTTTCGGATCTTCTGAGGTTTCAAAAGAAGCCCTCAAACTGTATTTGTAAACACCCTGCTCTTTCAATGTTGGCTACTAATTTTAAAAACTTCTGTGTGGGCTAATCTGGTTTGCAGTGGTCTTGAGTTTAGACTTCTGGGCTAAGGTATCACTCCAAATGTTCTGGCCCTAACATGTTCCTGCAGAGAGAAAGATGCTACTGTGAGCTGTGACAGCAGGACAGGGCCACAAGGTGTTTGCTTGCACCCACAGTACATTCTCCAGCTCTCACCTGCCTCACGGCTGAAGGTGCATCCTCCCATGGACCCACCAAGCCTGCCCAGGGAGATGGGTAGAGCCCAAGTGGTTGAAGCTAGGATTACCTTAAGTCTGCTCTGGTAGTCCATGATTTCAGCGCTCAGCTGGAACTTGAGGGTGTCGAGCTCCTGGTGTGCAGCCTCTTGGAGGCTCTGGGCCCGCTGCTCGGCCTGGGTGAGCTGGGCCTGCAGGCCAGGCAGTGAGTCGGCTGCTGCTTGGGCCACCTTCAGCTTCTCCTGCAAGCTCTCCTTCTCTTGCTGCAGTCCAGCTACTTGGCGTTCCAGGCCCTCTCGCTCCCTTGAGGCTGCCTCTTTGGCATCCTGGAGTTCCTGGACAGCAGAGGCCAGTGCCTTCTCCACTTGCTCCTTTTCCATGGTCAGTGTGCAAACCTGGATGCCCAGCTCGGCTGTGTCCGTGTTGGCCCGGTGCAGCTGCTCCTGCAGCTCAGCGTGCTCCAGGTGTGCTTCCTCGGAGCTGCATTTGGCCTGGGACAACTCCTCCTGCAGGGCCCGCAGCTCCTCCTCCCTCTGCTGGGCCTCACTGGTCCTCTCCTCCTGCAGCGCCCCTTCACGCTCTGAGCACTGCAGCAGCTCCTGGACATGGGCTCTGTTAAGGGCTTCATTCTGCTCCTTCAGCTGCTGCACAAGGGTCTTGTGCTCCCTCAGGACTGCCTCAGCCATGCTTAGCTGGCTCTGCATCTTGTCCTGGTCATCCAGAGCTGCCCGCATCTTGGCCTGGAGGTCCACCACCTGAGCCTGCAGCCGTTGGGCCTCCCCTTGATGGACTTCCAGCTGTGCCTGAGACAGGGCCAGCTGGGCAGCCAGCTCACGGGCTTCATCGTCAGGGGGTGGGCCAACTCCCTGTTGGCCTTTCTCTGCGGTGAGGACTTCAATCAGCTGGGTCTGCTGCTGGCACTGGCTCTCGAGAGCCCTAAGCTCTCTGTGCCGGGCCTCTGCCAGTTGACGGCACTGCTCCACCTCCTCCCGCAGCTGCTGGCACTCATCCTCCTTGCTCTGCAGAGTGGCCTCCTTCTCAGCCACCTTGGCTTTCATGGCCTCCTTGGCCTTCCTTACAGCCAGCAAGCTTGCCTCCATCTGGTCGCCCAAGTGCCGGATGCTGGCCTGCTCGGCCTCCAGGGAGGCCAAGGAGCCCTGGATGGCTGCTTCCCGCTGCTGCAAAGCCTGGTAATCGGCCTGCAGGGCTTGCAGCTTGCCCTCCAGGAGCTGGTTACGCCCGACCACATTCTGCAGCTCCTTCTCCAGTTCCCTGTTGGCCTGCCGGAGCTCTTCCTCCTGGCTGCCCTCCTGCACCTTGGTATCATCTAACTGTGCCTCCTGTGGGCCCCTCTGCTCCTCCTCTGGCTTCCCACAGGCCTCTTGCAGACTGGAGTTCACAGGGACCAGGGCCTCATTCTTTCCACCTGCCACTGGCAGTTCTGGGCTGGGCTGCCCAGCAAGCCGCTCAAGTGCACCCACCTTCTGGCTGAGGTGGTCTTTGTCCTGGATGAGCTGCTTCTTCTGCTCCTCCAGGTCACTCACATGTTGGCTCACCTGTGCCAGCTGGGTCTCTAGGAACTGCAGCTGCCGGGTCAGGGACCTGACCTCCTGCTCCAGCAGCTCCTTTTCCTCCTGTTGCTGTTTTTTCTCCCGCCTCAACTCTGCTAGCTCCTGCTCCCGGGAGCTCGAGTGCACCAGCAACTCCTGTAGCCGTCGCCAGAGCTGGTCTGCCTCCTGTCCCTTCCCAGACAACTCCTCCTGGAGTGGGGCCATCTCCTTCACCAGGTGCTCCAGGCTGGCCCAGGCATCCTCTTTCAGCTGCAGCTCCTTGACCAGCTGCTCCAGCTGGGCACTCTGCTGTCTGTTGACCTCCTCGACCTTGGTTCTCTCCCTTTCTAGGGTTCGAAGCTTCTCCCCTAGCTCCTGAATCTCCTGGGCCGCATCACTGGGAATAGGTTCTTGCTGGCCCTTTGTGTCTGGTGCTGTATCTGCCTTCTGCTGAGCCATGACTAGCCAGTCTGGGATGCTGGCTAAATGCTGGTTCTTCTTGCCCAGTGGGTCCCATGTGGCCTTAAGCTCCTGTGCCAAGGGCTGTAGCATGGACTCCAGCTGCCGCAGGGCTGTGTGGTAGTCCTCCTCCTTTTCTGCTGCTCCTAGCTCCAGGGCCTGTAGGCATGTCTGCAGCTCCTTCACAGTGTTCTGGGTGGCCTGGGTGACCTCCCACTGCTTCTGGAGCTCAGCCACCAAGCAAGTGAGGCGAACGTTGTCCTCTGCTGCAGTGCGCCCCCTCTCCCTCTCTGTCTGCAGTTGCTCCCCTTGCAGGCTGACAGCTGCCCTCAGCTCCTGGTTCTCTCTGTCCAGCTGCTGTATGCGCTCCTGTAGCTGCTTCTCCCGCACCTCCAACTGGTCCAGCTCTAGTCGCATCTCATCAAAGCCCTCCAATGCCTCGTTGTTTAGGGGGCTGTTCAGGTCAAAGTTGGACACCATCTCTTGAGTCTGGGAAGAAAAACACAAAAGACAAGTGGCTTCGGGATGAAGTTACAGGGCTACTCAGAAAAGCTTTAGAGTTTAATGAGAGCAGAGGTAAAAATACAGGCATTACTTGCCCTAAGGTTAGTCTAAAGAGCTATTCAAAAGACTAGAATCCCTTTGCTCAAAGCATCTGCCACACATTCAGCAGCACATTCCAAAGCCAGGAGGCCACCCATGTGAGCTCCACTGAGATACAGACTTGCTTTTCCCATCCAGCCTTCTTCAGCTTTTAATAGACGTTGTCTCTGAGATAAATTCGGTTATATCTAAGCTGTTGTTCACTCATTGTGCCACACCCATATCCGCAATTCCTGGCATGATTAAGCCACAAAATAAGGTAAAAGATTCATCTATTTTCTACTCTTAATGCTCCTTATATTGATCATTGTAATTTTTAAAATTGCTGATCAGTTTTCACAGAACTATATACAGCCGTGATAAATTCACATTTGTAAAAAAATTAACAAACTGCCCCTACCTACTAACATTGACGGAGCCCTTGCATATGTCAAGCCCTCATCTATGAACTAGAATGATTTTTATTATCCCCATCCTGTGGATGAGAGAGGTGAAGGTTAAGTAATTTCCCCTTGGTCATAGCTGGTAGGTGAGAGTCAGGATTTGACTCTGTCACTTTTAACCATGGTGCCAAACTGCTTCTTTTAAAATACTTTAAAATCATTTAAAAGAAATTCATTTTAAGAGAGCCTAGATTCCATTTGGTTGAAAAACCCAGACTCCAGGGAATAGTGGCTATAACTGAGTGGTTCTATTGCTCTGGTTGGAACAACAGGTATCTGAAAACATCACCCTTGAGTTGCTAGGGGCAAGGACATACCCTGGTAGAAGCTATAGTAAGATAATTCCCAGCCTTCCTGGCCTTACCTGTAGGTAGCTGCTCACCAAACTGCTCATGCTGGAGCTGCGGCTAGGGGGTTTCCACAGGTAAGCAGAAGAGCCAGTGGCCAGTGTCCTCCTGTGGGGCCACAAAGCAGACATACCTGTATTCAGAGCAGGAAACCTACATACATGGAGGCCTTGCTGGTCACCAGGCAACCAGGTGGTGGTAGGGGGCTGCCTTCCCAGGTAGAACGTAAGGAAGTCAAACCCAACAGATTCCACCAAAGAGCACAGCTACACTGGTCTGTAACAGATGAACTCCATGGCTAGCGTTTTACCATCATGGCTTTCCTCCCACTGCCAAAAAAGAATTATGTGAACATGTATTTACCGATATTTGGTTTAAATTTTTCTTGAGCTTTTGGTGCCTGCCTCAGTTTGTCTGCCAGTGAGGAATAAGCAGCAGTCAGCTTGGTAAATAAGAGTCACACTGTGCTTGGGGGCTCAGCTGCCGCTCTGTATGACACAGCAACAGTGTGGCTGGGAGGCAGCTTCTAGGTCACATAACCAGGCCGGTCAGTGCAGATACAGAACATTTCCCTCATCGCAGAAAGTTCCACTGAATGGCATTGCTTTAGAAATACAAAGGCTTGTGTGATAACTCTTGTTTAGCAGGAACCTAAACACATTTTTACTTCATCAGAATCATCTCCTAAATCTAAAATTATTGTGTTTTCAAACTTAGTCTCCACAACCCAGCCACTGCCCTTCACAGTGTCTTCCCTGAAGACAGTCACATAGGTACATAAGGAAACAGTGGGGATGCTCTTGGCAGCGCTGTAACTGGAAAAAGGGAGACCAAACAAATGGCTTATTCACCCAACAGAATTCTCTACACCATGGGTTAGCATTCTTTTTGTTTTGTTTGAAAAGGGCCAGATAGTAAATATTTTGGTCTTGTGGGCTATATGGTCTCTGTCACTCAACTGGCACGGTTAGCATAAAAGCAGCCATGGACAACAGGTGAATAAATGGGCGAAACTGTGTTCCACACAGCCCTGTGGGCTGTAGTTTGCCAACCCAACTCTATACTTACAGAACTCCATGTATAAACAGATACAAAATCTCAAAAACAAGGCAGAATGAAAAAAGCAGGTTGCAAAAGGAGAGCTATCACATGATTCAACATGTGTAAAATTTTAAAACATTTACAAAATAAAACTATATATATATATACTATATAAACTATTTATAAATACACAAGTAATAATGAAAGCATAAGATCTGGGCATGAAATGCATTGATTATAGGGCCACGATTACTTCTGAAAGGGGAACAAAGGAGAAAGGATGGCAATGGGGTGGGGCTTTAGCTGCTCTATAATATTTTATTTCTTAAAAAAAGTATCGGATGTAACCAAGTCTCCCCATAAGAGCCAGCTTGATAGGGGCTCCCACTGGGGTAATTGGATAAGTGGGATAATTTAAGCTTCAAAATAAATAATGACAGTGACAGAATGTAACCTATTGAATAAAGTAAGAATCCATGAGTCAATACTGCTATGAATGAATAAATGGGGAAAAAGAAAAAGATCTTCCTTACAGTAGAATACCAACTAATAATGGAGTTAGAAAATCACTCTGGTAATGATGATGGTAATAACTGCTTCAGGCAAGAATTATCAAATGGTATTAAAACTAATACAGGACAGATTTAAGAGAAAAAGGATAATAATGTAATTTCAACATGCCTTCCCATAAGATACATATGCATTACAAAGGAAGAAATAGTAACTTTTGGAGAAACTTGGCAAGCACCGCGTTACCCAAATGACCAGGATTAACCTCATTAGTAATGAAACAAATCGACACTGTGTGCCTCCAGATACAGTGTGCTGACAAGACAACAGCTGAGGTATTCCTGCCAAAAACACTTGACATAATCCAATAATGAGGAAACATCGGACAAACTCAAATTAAGGAACAATTTACAAAATAACTGGCCTGTATTTTCCAAAAATGTCAATGTTATGAAAGACAAAGACTGAAAAACGGTTCAAAATTAAAGGGGACTAGAGAGGGATAGCAATTAATGAATTAACAATATGTGATCTGGGATTGGGTCTTAGATTATGAGAGACATTAATGAGATAATTTGTAAAATTTAAATGAGATCTGTAGATTAGATAGCAGTATTGTATCAATGTTAATTTTCTGATTTTAATAACTGTACTGAGTTATATAACAGGATGTCCTTGATTTTAGGAAACGCATAATTAAGTACTTAAGAGAAAAGAAGATCAAGTCTGTAATTTACTCTCAAAAGGCTTAGGAAATAATTCAACATCTAAATAGAAAAAAATGATAAACAATTATAGTAAAATATCAACAACTAGGGAATCAGGGTGAAGGATAGATGAGTACTTTGTATTATTTTTGCAACTTTTCTGTATTTCTGAAATTATTTCAAAATGTAAAAGTTTTAAAAAGAATATCTGGGCCAGCCGTGGTGGCTCACGCCTGTAATCCCAGCAGTTTGGAATGCCAAGATAGGATTGTTTGAGCCCAGGAGTTCAAACCAGCCTGGGAAAGATGGCAAGACTCCGTCCCTACAAAAAATAAAAATAAAAAAAGAACACCTCAATATGGCAAAATGTAAGCTATTAAATCCTGGTGGTTTGCATGTGACTATCATATTCACCACTTTTCTCTATATGTGAAGTATTTCCTAATAAAAAATATGAATGTTAAATTTTAAAAGCCTTATAAACAGAAAGCAAAACAAAACAAAGAACGCTGGACTCGATTTTAACCTAAGTCAGGTGTCCCAGGCCTGCTGCCCACCAGCTGGGTGACTTTGTCAAGTCTCCTGATCCTCTGAACCTGTTCCTCACACCTCCTTCCTGGAGCTGATGTAAGGACTCTGGTGGTATGTGAGTGCCACACTGGTGTAAGACATGGCTGGCTTGATGGCCTCAGAAAATAAAGAAAGAAGAAACAAAAATGCAGCAACCTTTCCTGCAACCCTTATGTGGACGAGCTGTGGCTTTTACTTCCTCTCCTACTGCTTAGGAGCCTTCTGTAGTAACTCCATAAGAACAGGCAGGGGAAAAAGCCCCCTCCTCCCCCAATGCCTATAGCAACAAGTGCCTTAAAAAATTTTTAAAGCCTTGGCTTTTGCAGTATGCGTCTCCACTGACTCATGCCCTGGCCAATTAGGTTGGTTTAAGGTTGGAGCCTTCAGATGTTATTGTTAGTCATGATTTAACAAAGTCTGTAAAAGGAGCTGGAATAAGAGTTGAACAGTTTTATGTAATTTACTGAGCAAGCAAAATTGCTTTAAGTAGACTGGTGGCAATCTTCCAAACTTTCAATGTCTCTTCTCCTGTCTTTTAAACCAAGCAATCCTTCCAAGTACCTGGCAAATGTTGGCCAGGCAGCATCCAAGTCATAGCCCCTCGACGCCAGGTCAAACTGCACCTCAGTCAGCTCGTAGAGTTGGCCCACAATGTCCGAGCTCAGCTTTGGCTGCAGAAAGGGGCTTCTTGAGTAGTACCAGTCACTGCAGAAAAACATGTCAATTGTAAGAGTAATAAAGATAAAGAATGTGTGAATTTATTCAGTCCTCCCACTGTGGCTCTGCCTCATCGAATTCCAACTCAGGTTACTAAATTAAAAGACACAGGCATACAAACCAATTTCATTTTCATGGTAGAAGAACATAACTCTCAAATAAGCTTGCTCCTCTTCAAAGAAATTAGTGCAATGATCTGGATGCTTGTTCATTTATTACATACATCATATCTACTTCTCAAAAAGGATATGGGAACCTTAAATGTCAATTATTTGCCAAGGAAGGGCAATTGTAGGAGAAAGAAAGCTTATTTTTTGAAAGATAACTTTACTTTCTATTCCATTTTCAGAACTCAATATGGGACACTAAACTCAACTGCTAATTTCTGTCCAGATACCAATTTAAAAGCCAAGGAACAAATTATTCAGAAATGTTTCAGCACCATAAGACAGGTGAGAAAAAATAAAATAAATGTTATCTGCATTTTGAGGTAATGGTTGTTTCATTTCAGGCAAAGTAACAAGAATTTTAAAAAGATGCATCAGAACACAGTTACTCATGCCTATAATCCCAACACTTTGGGAAGCTAAGACAGGAGGATAGCTTGAGCCCAGGAGTTCGAGGCCAGGGTGGGCAATATGGCAAGATCCCATTTCTACCAAAAAAATAAAAAATTAGCTGAGCACGGTGGCATGCACCTGTAGTCCCAGCTTCTCAAGAGACTGAGGCAGGAGGATTGCTTGAACCCAGGAGGTAGAGGCTACAGTGAACCATGATTGTGCCACTGCACTCCAGCCTGTGTGACAGGTTAAGACCCTATTCCCCCTACCCCAACCCCCACCCAAAAAGAAAAAGATGGCTGGGCATAGTGCTTCACACCTGTAATTCTAGCACTTTGGGAGGCCTAGACAGGGGGTTCACTTGAGTCCAGGAATTTGAGGCCAGGCTGGGCAATATAGTGAGACCCTGTCTCTACAAAAAGTAAAAAATTAGCCAGGCACAGTGGTAAATGCCTATCCAGCTACTCAAAGGCTGAGGTAAGAAGATCACTTGAGCCCAGCAGCTTGAGGTTATAGTGTGCTATGATTGCGCCACTGCACTCCCGCGTGGCCAAAAAAGTGGGACATTATTGTCTGTGAACTGTGATTAAGTCAAGCTGTTTATGGCGATCTTCACCAAACATCTAAAACAAAATAACCTTCAAATCAAATATGCAAACTTTTTCAACTCACACCAATTCACAAGGCCTGTCACATGCATGAGAAATACGAGTACATCTCTTTTTTTTTTTTTTTTTTTTGAGGCGGTGTCTCGCTCTGTCGCCCGGACTGGAGTGCAGTGGCCAGATCTCAGCTCACTGCAAGCTCCACTTCCTGGGTTTACGCCGTTCTCCTGCCTCAGCCTCCCGAGTAGCTGGGACTACAGGCGCCCGCCACCTCGCCCGGCTAGTTTTTGTATTTTTAGTAGAGACGGGGTTTCACCGTGTTAGCCAGGATGGTCTCGATCTCCTGACCTCGTGATCCGCCCATCTCGGCCTCCCAAAGTGCTGGGATTACAGGCTTGAGCCACTGCACCCGGCCAAATACGAGTACATCTCTACACAAATCAATCTTTAAGTTGACATAATGAAACAAAAGGTTTTCCTTTGTAGTTTTTTTAGATTCAAAAAAAATTTGAATACTCCCAAAGGAAAGGGGCCAGGCAAGAGATGCTGGAAAATCCAAAGAGGTTTAGTTGACCGGTATCTGATTTGTAGCTTCTAAGCTGATACCCACTCTCCCCATTATAGACTCAATCCCTGCCCCTCTCCTCCCTTCTCTCTTCCCTGCTGAGGCTTCAGCACTACCTGCACAAAGGCTGACTGCACACCTGACCTGAGCTCTGCAGTGGCCCCCAGTCCTGGCTGCCCACCACAGTCTCCGGTGTGTTCACTCAGTATGCCAGGTGAGGACCCAGGCTCAGTAGTGTTAAAAACCCCACAGGTGATTCTGCTGAGAGGCCAAGGCTGTAACCTGTCTGTCCAGTAGCGCTGGCACCAAGGACATGCCGTCCACCAGGGAAATTGTCTGGTATCGGGAGTTAAGAGAACAACAGCTGAGGCCTAGAGAAAAGCATTAAGCCCCTCTAAGCCTCAGTAACCTATACAAACTCAGTGCTACCTGCCCACATGTGTCAAGGACTTTGGGAGGAGGGGTGGAAGACAATGACAGATGTGGAAGGAGTCTGTAGTTGTCACGAGGGACACAAATGAGCACTATGTTGCAGCTGTCATTATTATTAATGAACTTTAGTTCATTTCTGCATGGGATGGTGCTAAACCCCAGCCCTGTCCTGTATTTACCTGGTCACTTTGGTGTTCATGAAGCACTGCTGTAAGGTGTCTGCCAACCTCTGGTGCACCAAGGAGTAGCGAATAAATGCTCTTCCTTTCCCCAAGGATGTTCGGAGCTGGAGAAAGCAGATTACATAGAGCCAAAGAGCTGTTAGCCTAACTCCAAATACAGAGCTGGTCTCACAGATGGCTTGTGAAACACAGATACAGGGCAAAAAATGTCACCCAATTTTACCCTACACGTTGTCCTTCAAAGGACACAACACATTTGATAGTATCACTGCAGAGAGTAAGGCTTGAAGTGGGCGAACTACTTGCAGGCCTTCATCTGAGAAAAATCTGCAGACTCCAGCAAACATATCATGAAAGATATATTAACAAGAGGCTTCCAAACATCTGTGGATTCTGTTGGAATGTCACTTTCCCTCCTCTGCTCTATCAGAATCTCTGGGTTTGGAGTCAGATAGGAAACCAAATAAAACTCAGTTTTATATTAGAGTAAAACCTGGAGGTAGGTAAATGAAGGACTTCTCACACCACAAGTCAGCTTGAGGAGGAAGAGATGGTCTCAGCTCAGCTAATGCTGGTTTGTTTTTAAGGTGTGTGGGGAACAGGTGCAGGGGAAGGGCCTAAAGGCTTGGCAGAAACATGTGCAGAAGGATGAAGAGAGGGACAGGGGCAGAGGTGCGTGTGTGTGGCCATGTAACTACCTCATTTGTGTTCCATGAAACCATCAGTAAAATCTACAAGTCTGCTAACGCTTTCCTGGTTGGATTTCCTGTTCTTGATCAGATATGCCAAATCACTACATTGAATCAGAAGGAGCCCAGGGGTGAGACCAGGGGTGTCTCTAGGCAGCCCAGTCACACGGGGCTAAGGATAAAATGGATATGGGTCTGTCTCACAAGTTTGGCATGGATTGCATAGGAAGGCCCAGGTGTAGGTCTGTCTTCAAAACTTCTCCCCACAGAGCTTATACCTAAAAACCAATTCAGAGGAAGGGGAAGATGTGACTGGAACTGTTCTGAGGCTTAAATTCACACCACTCAAAAGCTTGTTGTGATGGAGATGGAACATGTTGGTCAGAGACTCTGCCATGAGGCTGCAAAGCAGGGCTCTGTCAGCTGGGAGCATACAATGGCCAAGGCAGATGGAATAAAAGGGACAGCCACAGAAGACACTTGGGCAAGTTTGCAAATTAGGATTCATATTCCTGATAGGTCAGCCCAGAAGCTCAAGAAAGTAGGCAGGAATTCAAAACCTCCTGACCTACCACATGTACCTGCTCTCTCAGGCTCTGGCTCTGGGTAGGGTAAGTTGGGACCAATACCCTCCCGACCCCTTCAAAGGTCAGAAATATTTACAGTGTGTATATGTGATGTGGGAAGGGGAGCAGTGGTTTGCCAAAGAGGATTCCTATAACCCATACTATTCAGATTTTAATTCCGACACTATATTGAGTCACTATCTGACTCTAGACCCCTGTATTTAATGCCAGTGCTTGAGGCTGTACCACATATTTCCTGACTCAATGGGGTAAACATCCCGGTGTATAGCACCTTTTAGCTCAGAGCTATATTTCTTCTTACTGCTGATTCAAGCAAATGATACCATATGAAGTAGTTTTAAACAACAAAAAGGTGTTGAATCTTTTTAACTAGAGAAGCTGTAAGACAATTCCCCATGTGTGTTTCGGGTGCAGCCAGGACACCTGGAAGTGAAGGCAGGCAGCAGTCTGGTTTATTGGCTTTACAAAAACCATCATGACATGTCTGCAGACAGACGATCTCAGCAGATTTGCGGGGGAGAATCTTGATGGTATATCCTGTCTAAATCACTTTTTTTTTCACTGACGACTGAGGTGAGAACAAAGTGTTTAGTGGTGATAACCAGGAAATTCAGGCAATTGGAAAGAGCTGAGCAAGGCATTGTGAAGTGAAGGGTGTCAATTATACAAACACACACCCTGCAGAATTTCATTAAGACCCTCACATCACAGCCCAGGTCTGTAAGCTCCCAAAGACAGGAGCTTGTCCTTATTTTTGGCAAACTTACCATTATACCAGCCTTTAGAATATCAAAACTTTTTAGTGGCAAACATTTGAGGCTATATTTTTAATCAGGCCCATTAACTGAATTATATATATATATGGAACTATTTGTTTTAAAAGGTATTTTTAGGGGGAAGGGAACAATAGTTCCTTTGTACTACAAATCAAAACGCTGCATGGCCTTTTTATGTTTTGAGATTATGGATCCGCTTTCATTACCTAATTCCTTAATTTTTTTAGCTTCTAATCAGAACCCACATACACTATCCCGAGAAGCAATACAATGGCAGCAAAGGACAGGGAATCTGCAGGGTACATGAGAGCTGATTCTGCTTTAAACCAGGCCATTGCGCCATGAGCCCGACGCCGAGCTACACCCTCATTACAGTGAAGCACAGTCCAAGCGGAGCCCATACTGAACCTCCAGAAATGGTTTCTTAGAACCTTCACCTGTTCTAGCCTAAAGAGCTGCCTCCTACCTCAAAGGGGTCAGAGGGGACCTACAAATGCTTCTTATCCATTAACTCTTACCCTCTCAGTTAAATACCCAGATGGCGACTTCATTATTAAAATTAACCAAGTATCTAGCAACTCACTTAGCCTAGGGATGTTCCAAGCCATTCCAACCCATGATGCCCCAGAGAGCAGTCTTCAATAGAGATGAAACAACTGGACCTTATGGGAAGTAGAGCCTATGCCAGCCACTAAAACACCAACATTCATGCAAGCAAGGAATGCTTTTTGCTTCTAGAAAGTCAGTTTCCAAGGCTTCAGACTGTCTAAAGATCTGTCTGCATTATGAGAAAAGAAGAAGAAACTAGCCAAAAAGTAGATGTGTTTTAGCAAGCATTTCATAATCCTGGGGAATGGGGATTAAAACTAAATTTATTTCCAGACTTCAATTGTCCAAAGTAATAAAGTCAAAGGCTTTATTTAGTTGCTCTGATGCAGTGGCTGAGGAATGAAGAGAGGGGAGTGACAAAGAGAACCCCTTTCACATTTATGATGCATTAAAATTAAAATACTGCTCTACCTCATGGACCCAAGTATCCCACCAGACCTCACCAGACTCATCCACACTAACATGGACATTGAAAAAACTCGCAGAACCAGCCCTTTAGAGCCAGGATCCTTCCTCATCGTCTCAGATGTCAGAGGGTGCAAAGGGTGGGAAATGTCCAGCTGTTGATGCCAGCGTATCTAACACCATCATTCTCTATAAGAAGAAAGTTATTCAGCTCCAGCTGGCATGGTTGGTGAGAAGCCCTTCCCAGAATACCTAAGGCTGTGGTATTTGTGGGCAGCCAGCCAAGCAGCAGGAGTGTTGACTTTAAAGTGACTTCACACTCTAATGAGGAGATACTGAAAAGAAAGAACAAATGTACAAACCTCCTGTCTCAAATTTAGGGGTTTACCTGCTCCCTGATATGCAAAGTTCTACACTCTTGGATGGACTAGGCTGATGAGAGAAAAGAAAGATTCTCTGAGGGTTGAGGGAGGAAAATAAACAGAGAGTAGAGTGTGAGTGTGTATGTGAAGTATGTGTGTGTGTTTGTTGTTCTGGAGTTTTGTAAAAGAGCAAAGCCATGGCATTTTGCTCTTGAGGGGCTCAGAATTGAATGTAGAAAGTTCACATATCACTATTTTAAGAAATGTTTCTTGAGATCCCACATCATTCTCATTTCAAATCTAAGTTTCCTGGGCAAAGTGTAGGGAAAGCAGCCTAGCAAACTCTAAAGAACTTTACCTCAGAAAATAAATTTTTTAAAAAGATGGAGCCACCCTATGCTGTACACCTCAAGGGCCACCATTACCAGACTTACAATGTATGTGAACAGGCCACTCTGTTAAGTAACATGTGGGTTGTGGCCTGAGGTACATTCAGGACTCAGCATTCTTCCTCTTGGTAAACACTCACTGAAGTGGTTTTCCCAAGCTTGAGCCACTGCAACAACGAGCATTGAGTATACCTGGACTAGATTTCTTTACCACCCTTAAACTCCCACTTCCTCATTTAGCTGTCTGCAGCAAAGGTCTCTGCAAGACCTGCTTTAAGCAGACAAAAGGAAGACACGAAGTTGTTGGCTGCTTGCTCTGCTTACCTCCGAGATAGACTTGACAAATCGGATCCCATCATTGGCTCCTTTCACCTTGGCCAGGCAGGCACAGAAGTAATCCCAGTAGTCCTTCTTGTTGCCCAGGAGTGTGGCCTTCTCTTTCTGATCAAACTGGGTAGGGAAAGGGACAGGGAGAGGAGGTCCAAACCCACTGCTCTTCATCCCAGCATTTAAATGATAAATAATAACAATAGCTTCTCAGGTGCCAGCACTGGGTGAGACCCTTTATTGGCATTATTTTTATTTATTGGCAAATCAAGGTGTGTTAATACCCTGTTCATATAGTTGGGTGGAAAACCACCAAATTTGTTATTAACAGATGAGAAAGAAATACAAGAAAAGAGTCTTAGCCAGGTGTGGTGGCTCACGCCGGTAATCGAGCACTTTGGGAGGCCAAGGTGGGCGGATCACCTGAGGTCAGGGGTTCAAGACCAGCCTGGCCAACATGGTGAAACTCCATCTCTACTAAAAATACAAAAATTAGCTGGGCGTGGTGGTGGGCACCTGTAATCCCAGCTACTTGGGAGGCTGAGGCAGGAGAATCACTTGAACCTGGGAGGCGGAGGTTGCAGGGAGCCAAGATTACACCATTGCACTCCAGCCTGGGCAACAAGAGTGAAACTCTGTCTTAAAAAAAAAAAAAAGAGTCTTAAGGGCAATATGAAGAGTGTTAACTCTGCTTCAACTTAGGGAAATAAGATAATGACATTTTATCCCAGTTACTCAACTCTTAAGTTTCAATATCGTTTTAATACACCTACAACAAATTTAAATAAATGTCAGCTCTGAGTCATTTCAAATTCAAAACCAAAATGGGCTTAATTGAAAAAAAGAAAGGCTCAAAAACATTTTTACAATGTTAAAGAGCCAGTTGAAATGGCATGAGAGAGGCAAGTCCTTCAGCATGTTAGGGGCCTTTCCTCTAGTGGGCCCACATACTACGTGCTTTGGTGGGATGTGACGTTGCAAAATAATGGTGTTCACAGTGACACAGGTATACCTTTCTATAACATTTTATAGCATTTTTTTCTGATTACAGAAGCAAGATATGCATATGTTATTAGGATATCTAGATAAAACAAAACACAAAAATTGAAAAAAATTTAACACCTAATACCACTACCCTAAAATAACTTCTAGATCGTTTCCTTCCTGTCTGTTTTAGTTGCATGTATTTTTCCAAATCTGCAGTGTTCGTTACATCAGCACTCTCTGGGCTAAGCAGGGATAGGAGTTATACCATGAATATGTTAAAAGAAAATATCCTGGGCTGACCCCAGAGTTTCTGATTCAGTAGGTGGGGGTGGGAGCCAAGAATATACTATGAATAAGCTCCCAGAGGATGCTGATGCTGCTGGTCTATGGACTGCACATTGAGTAGCAAAGCTCTAAAACAGAAGCCCATGGATAATCTTTAGAGGGTCCACACACTCTTAGAATCTGCCTGCAAAAATGCGTGATTGTGTGTATACATACACAAATGTCTTTTTGGGAAGACTCTATAGCTTTCACTAAACTCCCAAAGGGGTATGTAACTGTCCCAAAGTTAAGATCCTTGCCATACAGTAACCTTCTGACCTACCTTACAATGACCTAAATCTCTAAAGGATGTTTTTGATTCTCAAAGCCATCATAAGGGGCAACCTTGCAGTTCCCCAAAGGATCACACTTGGAGGACTGAGCTTGCGCTGGGGACTCCTCTGACCTTCAATCTAACCACAAGGGCTTACTGGCTCCTTGGGCTTTCTGAACCATATCTTGAATGCTGATGAGTCACCCAAGAGGGAGAAAAGAGATACCAGTGCAAAAATCAACACATTACAGGCATCACTTACTTGCAGGAGATATTCAAGTTTATAAGAAAATTTATGCAAGCTGGTGCTGTCATCCGTGATGGGTTCCCCTGCTTCCTGAAATTCTTTGCTTAGTTCTGTCACAGCATCTTTAAGACAACAAATAGGAACATGTAACCAGATAGTGACTAAACTCAGAGAGAGAAGCAGGAATAACCCAGGAAGCATGAGGAGCATGTGGTCAGTGATATAAAGCACCTCTGAAACATAAAAGGGTATGTAAGTATCCATGAGATATAACTCCAAGTCAGGGAGTGTTGAAATGTCCTGAGAGCCCACAGATGTTTTACAATGCTTGTTGACTGGGCACATTTCTTGTTTACCATTTTCTGTCCACCACCCAGGGCTAGTAATTTGCATATAGTAGCTGGACAACAAATGTTTGCTGTGTGGATTAATCATTCAGTCCCTGAATACTGACTTCCAGAAAGCTTTATGTTTATTCTAGCCATATTTCAGGTTCTTCACTATAACCCTACTGCTTATTATAGGTAAGTGCAGGATCAGAATACCCAGTGTGTAAAAACAATAGTAATGATAATCACAATTCCAACAATGACAACCGCACCTGCTTCTGTTAACTGAGTGTCCTTGAGGGGCTAGGCCTTTACATGTATTTTTCTCATTTAATACGGCACTGAGAGGCAGGGATTGCCTTATTTTGATGAATCTAAGATGCCATTAATTATAAGATACATCCCAGTTCCAGAGCTGTTAAAATGTCAAAAAAAAAAAAAATTAAGTACAGTTTAGAATCTATGAAGTCTGCTATGATTATCCCCATTTTGCAGATGAGGAGTGTACAGAGAAATCAGAGCACTTGGCCAAAGAACATGGGTAGCAAACAGCAGAGCTGGAATAAGATCCCTGGTTTTCTCAAGAGCTTTCTAACTCCAGAGCCCACCTCTTAACTTCTAAGAGAATTTACCTCCCTGTGCAAAGGAAAACCCACCTTTGACTCTCACTTACTGCCTCTGCTATGGGACAGAGGGACTATCAAGACACTGGATTTGGTTTAGATCCTGGAAAACATTTCCCCAGTTGAAATGGTTGGGATGTGCTTGACAAAACAATCTGCTTCTCTGGCAATTCTTAAATTTCTAACCCCTGCTCCCGAGAACCATGGTTTGAAGCAGACCTGTCCAGGACTGAAGCCAAGCCTAAGATGGCTGGAAATGTAGTCAACACTGACCCCTCAGGCAAAGATTAGCAAATGGTGGAGACAGGTCCTTGGGACTGATGCTTACAAGTGACAATTGTCCAGCTGTACCTTCCTAGAAGTGTCTGCAATGGCTGGCACTGACAGCCAGTGAGCCAAGGGCCTGGGAGAGACATAGAGCCTTCCACCTCAGGTCAGGTAAACACTCGCAGCCTGATCTGGGAACTCCTGAAACTTTGAAGGAGGAGACTCTGGACATGAAATACGAAATGTTCAGCTCTAATCTCCGATACTCTAAATAATATTAGCTTTACAGGAATTACTATCTGATTCTTTGAATAATCTTGAGAAGTGGGTGTTATCATCACACCCAACTGGCACATGAAGGAAGCAACTGTGTGCTGGAAAGGTGAAGGGAATTGTCCAACATTTTCCAGAGTTAAAAGAGAAGCCAGAAGCTGAGCACAGCCCTGCCTGACTCCAAAGTCCTTGAAACTGCTGTCACCAAGAGTGGGCTGCCTTGCAGAGGAGTGAAGGCTGTGTAGCACACAAAGACGCCTCAGTGAAGGACACTGCACTCTCATGGTAGACGCTGTAGATGTGTAAGCTTATTAAGACATTTACCAACAGATCAAAGTGGAGAGTATGGAGAAAGTGGCATCTTTCAAGAATTCCCACCGAAGTGCTCTGTGGCCTATGTAAAGGATGTTGAAACCAACCCAGGATATTGCGGGTGGCCAGACTCAGCTGGTACGTGGGACAGGCAATGTTCTAGATCAGAAGCTTTACCTGAGGTCCCCTATTTCACCCTCTTCCCTCCCAATAAGGACCTCTAGGTCTCAAAGTTATCTTCAAGAACCAGATATTGAAACACAGAAAAGACTGCCTACTTTATGGAGAGACCTCTTAAAGCTACTGGCAAACTCAGATTTGCAGAGACTGGCATTTTACTTTCTCTGTCTCTCCGCGTAGATTTAAAAAAGCATCTAATGTCTTAGCTGAAAGTAGACTACAGTGGTTAGGAGCATAGACTGGTGCCAGGCTGTTGGTATAGAAAGTGCCTGGTGCACACAGAATGCCATGTAATTCTTAGCTATCAGAGGCACAAGGCACAGTAGACGCAAGATTAAAAGCTTGAGAAAGTGTTTTTCATCTTGTTGACTTTAGAACTTCAGAATGAGAACTGCATTGTGGTCGGGCTAGGCCAATGGCTCCTGGTATGGGAGATAAGTGCTGGTGGTGTCCAAGCGGTTAGGAGCCTGGGCTTTTAGTCTGTCAAGAAAGTGTCACAGCAGACTCTGCAGGCATGGAGGAAGTGGTCAGCTTCAGACTGTGTAGTATCAAGTGTCCTGGAGCTCCACATTGCTTAAAGATCAGCACTGGTGGTGAGTGGGGATGGAAAACATAAAAATTCTGACCCCTGGGACAGCATCTGAAAGAGTGAAACTTGGAATTTGCAGCCAAAAAGAAAATAGTCCGTTTCTCCTGAGTCTATGAAGCTTTATCTGCACCTTCCTCTGCCTTGCTTTTCTCCAGTGAGATAAGGGATACAAGTCACAGCCTCTCTCAGTGGATAATGCTGAGCTCAGGGAAGTTTGGGAGGCAGCAGGCCTGGACCTACAGTGCATCCCAGGCAGTGGGCCGTCCGCCAGCCAGGACCCAGTGGGGCAGCAAAACAAGACAGGTGGGTCTCTGTCCTTCCTGCTCAGTAGGAGAAAGAACATTCTTTCCCAAAGGAGCCAACTTCATCAGAGCTCAGAAGTTTGGGATTTAGCCAAAGACTTAACAGGCAGCTTGAAAACACACATATGTGCACTAATGGAAATCAGATCCAGTCCTGGAGCGGGGTGTATGATTTTGTTTACAAACTGGCTTTACAGTCCTCTGAAAGGAAACCAGGCAAACTTTCCAAGCCTTATACAAGCTGGATATTTGAGCCCCAAATATTTCAAAGTGATGTGACCTGAGGACTCCAATTACTCATGGTGTGAACAAAAATGAAAGGGTCGAATTTCAACTGGCAACAGCAAAAAGCCCTGCCACAAGTCCCTCAAAACCAAACTCAGTCTGCCCAGCAACCTAGCATACCTTGCAAGTCTCGGATGATTCTCTGGAGCTGGCTCTCTGCATTGGTGGAGGCCATGGTGAGTTTGCCTTTCTTGTCTGTGTGTCTCCTGCTTGGGTCCGGAGGAAGGCTCAGAACTTCGGCCCTCTGTGGTTGTCTGCTTAGCAGTGGTCAGACTCCATGGTGGCACCTGCACAGAGGAAGAGAAGGCCATAGAGGAAGCAGACACAGACACAATTTAACGACAATATTAGAGAACCCTGCTCTGGGCAGAAAGGTCCCCCTATCTCGGTGTATTCCCTCAAGAGGAGGGCTTGACCTTTCTGTGTGGGCCTTGCTCTGTGGGCACTCTCTGGTTTGTTTCTGACACACTTATACTCAGACACAGTGACCTGATTTGGGGCTTAACAAGAAATTAGATCAATCATATTGCAGCCTATTCCTTCTGAGCTCACTGTCCATTCACCGTAGATAGGACCGCCTTACTTTCCTTTATTTTTTATTTTATTTTTTTTTTTTGAGGCGGAGTCTCGCTCTGTCGCCCGGACTGGAGTGCAGTGGCCGGATCTCAGCTCACTGCAAGCTCTGCCTTCCGGGTTTACGCCATTCTCCTGCCTCAGCCTCCCAAGTAGCTGGGACCACAGGCGCCTGCCACCTCGCCCGGCTAGTTTTTTTTGTATTTTTAGTAGAGACGGGGTGTCACAGTGTTAGCCAGGATGGTCTCGATCTCCTGACCTCGTGATCCACCCGTCTCGGCCTCCCAAAGTGCTGGGATTACAGGCTTGAGCCACCGCGCCCGGCCACTTTCCTTTAAAAAGCCACCCAGTGGCTCTCTCCACCCCCTTATACCAAAGGCTACATGGAACCAGTGCAGCCCAGCTTCAGACAGCTCTGCTAAGCCTAAGGATCCCCATCTCCCCCATACACTCTCTAGCCTTTCTTTCTCTGAAGAATGGTCTGTCTCTAGCCAGCCTGTGCTAGTGGGGGAAAGGATAAGGACACATACCCTCAGAACTTCTGGACCAAGGAAAGCTAGGCTTGCCTGGCAGGGTCCCCTTCATTGGGAGGCTTGCAGCCTCCAGCTGCCCAGAGTCCAACTCAGCCAGGGTGTGCAGATGCTGCCTGGCCTTCTCTCCAGAGGCCTGCACAGCCCCTGTACCAGGCAATGGATGTGTCTCTATTTTTAAGTTTGGTTCCAGTCCTCTCCCAGCTAGTGAGTCCTGAGTTATCAGCCCTACTTGGGCAGCTGTTGAAGTGATTTAACCGTAGGGCTGAAGGCCAACAGAAGTTAAAGAGATGTGAGCACACTGGAAAGAGGTCTGGACATACATCTGGAGATTCCTACATCCTTTAAGAACCTCTCATTCTTCCCTCAGATATCCAGTGCAAAGTTGTAATGTTTGCTGGCAAAGTAGATAGCAAGACTAGAGTTGGCTGTGGCGGCAGCCAGCACTAAATGAGGGTCTATTGCGTGCAGGGCTCTGTTACGGGCTTTACACACAAGATCACTTTTAATTCTCACAATTACCCTGGTGGCGCAGATAACATCATCCCTGTTTACAAAGGAGAAAATGATGCTCAGAGGAGTCACGTAACTTAAGGCCATGGGCCAGTGAGGCGAGGAATCACAGGTTTGAACTCTGGTCAGTCTGATTTCAAACCAGGTGGTTTTTCCAATAAGTCCTACTGACTTTTTAAGACTGAGCCATTGTCACTACAGCAAATGACCAACCACTTCCACCGGCTCGAGGTACCACCATGAACTCCAGTGTCTCCCAAGCAGTGTGAATACTGAGTGTTCCAACACATGCCACCTCTCACTCTCCCACTGCCACCTTGCCCTCATGGCTCCAGGAGTCCAGGCAAGCAGATCCCGGCATGGAAATCACCCCAGCCACAAGTTTCTCCAAATATTTACATAAGGATTCCTGCCTCTGCCCGAGGAGAGAAGGGCCCTATCACAGGGTGGAGATAACTGGAGCCTATTTTTAACTAACTAGCCAATGTAGCTATGACTCAGTGCAAACAAGGCCCAAAGAGGACTTCTCTGGCTTAGGAGGAAGGAAACAGACATATGCCTGTACCACAGTCCCAGCAATTCAAGAGCCCCAGAGAGAAGAGCTTCAGGGCAGCCACAGAGAACCCCCCAAACCTCCCAACAAGTGTTGGCACCCATCCATCAGGGACACCAAACTGAGGATGGGAGTGCTTTATGAGAAGCCTGCCTGCCCATCCCTGGGTGTCTCTCCAGGTCACTAGCTGAACACAGGGCCTGAGCAGGGACCAGCCGGCGCCCTAGAGAGAGCCAGAGAGGATAAGGATCTCCACTATCAACACACAGCTGCCCCAGCACATTCCATCAAATGCCTACTACGTGCAGGCTGGGGATACAGAGGCACACAAGACACAGTCCATCCCTGGAGGAGCCTGGCTACCAGTGAAGGAGACAGATGAAAAAATATCACATATCCAGATACAGTGGAAGAGGCCCACATAGAGATATGGATAAAAAGGCATGGGTACTCAGTACTGAGAAGATATGACCTATGGGTATACAAAACAACATGGAGGAATCTGAAATGCCCTGTGCTGAGTCAAAGAAGCCTCTCAAACCACTACAACTGTGCAATCCCATTTATATGCTATTCTGGCAAAGGCAAATCACTAGGAGAAAAATCACATCAGCAGCTGCCAAGGTCTAGGGGAGAAGGGAGAGGGTCTGGCTACAAAGGAGCACAGGAAAATATGGGGGGCAATTCTGTTGAGTGCCTTGATTACGGTGATGGTTACATGACTATATGTATTTGACAAGCATATACTTGTCACAACTCATATAACTGTAAATTATATCTCACAAAAAAGCAGCATTGTGATGAATTTGTGAAAAAAAAAATGCAATGGGATCTGAGAAAGGGAAAATTTAATTCAGTTTGGGGAAGGAAGAAGTGGTAGACAGTCTGTGATGGCCAGGCCTAAAAAGTGAACAGGCGGTCACTGGAGAGAGCCAAGAAGAAAAGGAAAGGCACGCAAGAGTAAAGGCTGTTTCTCTATCTGCATTCCTCTTATTTGGCTGCTGCCAACACAGAGGAGCTTGCAGTCTCTGAGAGAAATAATCCTGGAGGAAGACGACTGGAGTGATACCCTGTGAGTCTTTAAATGCAGCCCACTGGGTCTGTGTGTACACTTCTGACCATGTCTGTGGAGAGGGCGGAGCTTGGGAAGGAGGTGATAGTAACAACAGATCCTGAGTAGCTCATCCAGGCTGCGCCCAGGACAATGAAGGAACCACACAACCAGCTGGATTTTCTGGAAACCAGCCCTAACTGGAGTCTAGCAAGACGGAAACAATGTCTGCAAACCAAAACCAGTATCTTGGCATCATAAGCCTGAACACAGATGGCAACACACTCCTTTAAGATTTCTTGGTGCTTCGGTGACACTGCCCTTGTGTCAGCCCAAGGCAGGAGACCTTCCTGTCTGACCTTGGGAGTGTGCTCTTGGCTGGTGTCAAGTTCCCAGGTCCTGGGGTGAGCTGTTCCCAGCCACTGATTACACAAGCTGATTTGCCAAAGAGCCTGTGTCACCACCAGCGTAATGAGCCCTAACAAACTGCCTGCCAGGCCTGTGGGGTGCGGTGGGCTTCCCCACTCTGGCTCTGAGTCATCACCTTACAGGGATTCAGGAAGTAAATCAGAGCTTCCATAGAGAACATGGTCACCATGGGGATGCTATTTTCATGAACTCAGCATCTTGCCCTGCTAGATCCTCCATCTCGGTCTGAGGTCATTACTAACCAACAAAAGGCACAGAATGGGCACAGTCTCTCTCCAAACATGGCCAACTTCCTTGTGTCTCTAGATAAGGTTGCCCTTTCATTGAGGGAATCACAGACTCCTGGCATGAACCAGCCTGATCCTGACATCTACAACCCATTAGCAAATGGCTCTCCTAACTTAGGAGACATTCAAAGCTCTGTACACAATACCATGGCTGCCTCAGCACCGGGGTAAGGACTCCAGAACTCACATACCTCACAGGGCCCCCAGTGTGCCAGTCACCTCATAAACCCACAGTCCTCGTTGCACAACATGTAAAAACCTTCATTAACGTCTCTGACAGGCTCTTTCAAGTATCAGAGAAATGAGTTTTATAAAATCTTTGGAAGCATTGAATTTCCTTGCCAACAACTCAATATTACATTTAAACCTATCCAAAATGTCTGAAAACATCCAATTTTCTGATAAAGAGGAAAAGGGACTCAATGCATTTTTTAAAATTCTTATTTTTCACTTGGTACTAGTGTATGAGTTCCTAACTAAAGTGACCTAGATATCATTTTAGAGGTAAAGGACCTTCTCTGACCTCCAAGTGTTTTCTATACCTGCCCAGATGCCCTAAATGCCTTAAACAATAGCAACAGCAATTTAGTCAACTTAAGATACAAAGATGCTGACTGACTCATGTAAACATATTTACGCTACGATGCAAGTGACTAATACTCATAATATTGCCCAGAAACTGGCTCAGACAGCAGCAATAATAGCATCCGAGTAGCCATACAAGGAAAGAAGAATCATCAGGGGAGGAGGAGGCTGGAGGTGTGGAAGTCAACCTTTCTTCGCCTTTAAAATTTTGCTCCCAACACAATAGCTAAGGGCTGACCCAGAGAGGGCACCTTACAGTTGGATTCCACCCCCAGTCCCAAATAAGGAGGAGCCTACCAGTTGTAAAGTCTCCCCTGACCAAGAAAGATTGTTAAGGACAAGGATGGTTAAAAAGGCAGAAAAGCCTTTCTGGAAGAGTCCATTGCCTAGGCCTGGTTCAGCACACCCAACGGCATCTATCTAGTTACCACCTACAGAAAGGGAGGCACTTGGCTGGTACCTGCAGCTTCGAAGGCCTGGAGGTCCTGCTGGAACAGGGGCTGGAACAATCAGCGGGCAGGCAGACTGTCCTTCCCAGAGCTTCAAGAGGGTAGCTAGGAGAGTGCTCCGGAGTTTGCCAGAGGGCAGCTCAGAGGCAAGCATTTCAGCACACGTGAACAAAGACTTATTAGGTGACCCAACCCCTTGGACCTATGATTAAAGTGTTAACCCACTGCATGCCTGGGTCATCTTTCCCAAACACTCCTTCTTGCTTGTCATCTTCTCTTTTTCTTAAAGGGAATGAGAACTTGAGGTTTTGCCATGGCTTCTTGAACCTTCTGTTGGTCCCCTCCCTTCCACCAACAATAGCAAGTTCCTTGGTTGCTCTCCCAGAGCACATAGAAAATGGCCAATATTCCAGTCCATGGACCCCAGAGAGCAGGGCTGAGAGGGTTCTGAGGGGTTGCTTTTGGATCTGGGGGAAGTCAAGTCTTTTTTTAGTGAGGTGGGCAGTTGCTCAAGGGAGGAGCCACACCTCTGTATTTGAAGCTGTGGGGCTGAGAAAATATCCAAGAGGTGACAATGACAGGCATCAGAATCTGGACAGTCTCTGGAACAACTGCATCAATAATTGAGAACTCAACTGGTACATCTACTCCTGCTCCAAAGAATGCAAGCCCAACCTAGGTAGGGAAAAACTACAGATCTCCAAAATTATATGCTCTGGGACTTCTCCTGACCCAAGTGTCAAGGGGGTCAATCCAGCCAGTTATGAGCTAAGAACTGAATCTCTGATAGAATATGACATAGCCACAAAACACAGCCTTGAGGAAGCAGCAGGTAACTTCCGTGTGCTAACAAACCGCCAGCCAGGTAAAAGGTATTTTTTGGCAGCACGATGAAGAGGCAAGTCTGAACCAGGAGCCGGGGCTACAGCTGTGAAAAGGGGCGGTGGGTGGAGCTCTGACCTTTAAGGAACTCAGGCTCAGCAGGAGAAACAGATAACATATACCCCAATAAACTTACAAACAAGTAAGAAGGAGCACTAGAGGCCTGGTAAGTGCTTTCACGAGAACAAGTGAACATACAAGGTACCTCATTGTACTCTGCTCATGATTCTCAGCCCTCACTGCAGAGTCTCATGTTATGCTTCCGTGGCTTCTGGGGACATTTGGTAATTTTTTGTTGAATCTCTGTTCTTTCTACTTGTCCGTAAACTTCATTGCTGTTCATGATTTCCCCTAGCACAGTTCTGGCACATGGAGAGCCCTCAATAAATTACTGCTGAATGAATGAATGAATGAATGAGACAAAACAAAACACACAGATCCTTGCTCCACCAACCAAACTAAACTTTGAGGCATAGAAATGTACTAAGATGTAAATACTACTAATCTTTCAATGGTGGCAACATGAGCACTTTGTTTTTTTTGAGATGGAGTCTCGCTCTGTCACCAGGCTGGAGTGCATTGGTGCAATCTCAGCTCACTGCAACCTCCACCTCCCAGGTTCAAGTGATTCCCCTGCCTCAGCCTCCTGAGTAGCTGGGACTACAGGCGCATGCCACCATGCCTGGCTTTTCTTTCTTTCTTTTTTTTTTTTTTTGTATTTTAGTAGAGACGGGGTTTCACTATGTGGGCCAGGATGGTCTCAATCTCCTGATCTCAGGTGATCCACCTGCCTCGGCCTCCCAAAGTGCTGGGATTATAGGCATGAGCCACCGCGCTCGGCCGTCATGAGCACATTTAAAAAAAAAATTCTATTTCTCCGATTTTTCAATTTTCCTTTATTGAGCATAAACTATTTGTATGTTGACTAAAATAACGCACTTAAAACACCATGTAGAATTTGTGAACATTATGTTTTAATTACTGTAAAAATATTGTGAGCTATTATTTCCAGAGTGAATAGAATAATATAATTCAGGGATGGATGAAGTGTGTCTACTCCACACGGCCTACCTAGCGTCTCTTTATAAAAACAGACCTCTGGTGTCCTGAGAGCTCAAGTGGCTGCTGTCAGACATGGGTACAAATCTCTTCACCCAGCTTGTGAGGCGGATGGTCTGCCTGACCTCGATAGGGATAGGCCCATCCTCTCTCTTGTCCCTCCTCCTTCCCCCCTGCCTATGTTCGGGCCTCCCTGCGCTGCCCTTCTGTGGCTGGGCCCTGCCTCTGGGGTTTGGATGCTCTGCTCCCTCTGCCAAGGCCATGCCCTGCCCCGCTCATGCGCCCTACACCTTCCTCTGGCCAGCTGTTCCAGTCTCTCTGGGTTTGGTGTGGACAGGAGGAAGTGTGAACCACAGTTTGGTTCCTGAGGAAGCCTTACCACAGCCTCCTTCACCCCATCCTGGAAAATGGAAAGCACCGCCACCCTCACAAACAACCCTGCTAACCCAAACCTCCTGTCAGGGGGTGAATTGTGCACCCCACCCCACCGTATTCCAGTGTTGAAGCCCTAACCCTCACACCTCAGAATGTGACTGCATTTGAAGACAGGGCCTTTAAAGAGGTAATGAAGATTAAATGAGGCCATGAGAGTGGGCCGGAATCCAATCGGACTGGTGAGTTTATAAGGGGAATTCTGGACACACACAAGAGATACCAGGGATGCACGAGCACAGAGGAAAGGCCATGTGAGGGCATGGCAAGAAGGCGGCCATCTGAGAGCCAAGGAGAGAGGCCTCAGGAGAAGCCAAACCTGCCAATGGCTTGATCTGGGACTTCCAACCTCCAGAACTGTGAGAAAGTATATTTCTGTTGCTTAAGCCACTCAGTCTATGGTATTTTGTTATGGCAGCCCTAGCACAAATACACCTCTCAAGGCCCTTGTCTCTCCATTCCTGAAAGTGTGCATCTGATACCATCAACAAGGCAACCTGGGGTGGGGAGGTGCTGGTGGGCCTGGGTTCTGTTACACTTCTTGGGGAGAAGCATGACAACAGCAGTGCCAGCCCGGCTGCAGAGGGCAGGGGGTGGGGCCATGCCACAGATGGGAGGGGCAAGCAGGACCCAGGATGGCTCTGAAGCTAGAGTTGGAGCAATGAGGAAAATATTTTCTTCTCTCTTATCAGTGGTAGCCAAGTTTTGTCAAATTGGACCCTATTTAGATTTTGGAATCAGACTAGTTACATGAACTTTCCATTATGTATTATGCAACAAATAATGCAACAAAGATCATGCCATGGTTGGGTGAGACCCAAGGTATATTTAGCTTACTCAATTATTTTTAGGCACTCTATCTGTCCTGGGCAAGTCATTTGACCTCTTCCTACCTTTCTTTTCTCGGATGCAATGTTGAGAGGTAAACTTCCTTCATGTGAATTGATTAAGAATCGCTACACTTGAAGGAGGTGGGAAAGGGGGGTAACAGACATTCTCAGTGGCTAAGGCTTCTAAGTGTCCCCTCCCTGCTCCTGACCAAGTCTACAGATACCCTGGAAAAAGCATCTGGGGCTGCAGAGTCAACTTCAGGAAATTCCTTCCAGCTCCATTTTAAACCACTGTTTCTGGTTCAGCTGTCCAGCCCTATCCTGGACTTCACATAGGGATTCTTCTCTTGGCCTTGGCCCCTGCATGCTAATGGTTTTCTTGGAATGCTTTTTTTGGTACAAGATTTTCTTTTGTATGCTAAGGACTTCCCCTAACTCGGTTTTCTGGGACTGGCCTAGGGTACAGCACTCTAGAGCCCTGAGGTCATTGGCCAGATCAGCCTTGGGTCCCAGCCACAGGGCCACAATATTATACCCAAACCACAGATTCTCCTTAAGTCTTTCATCAGAACCACACTGATGTACACATCCTCCAAATGGCATCCGGCCTAATGGGAAACAGGTCCTTGGTGCCTTTCAAATGCCACAGAGACCCAAGTGAACATGAAGGACCACTGGAGGTTACTAAACCAACAAGCTGACTGGCTCCAGTGTGAGAGAAAAGGGATAAAACTGCTCTTGCCCAACTGAGCACAGCTTCTGCCACTCTCCTCTTCTCAAAGCCATGGGGCCTATTTGCTCCGAGGCAATGGCTTTTATTATGGGGGTAGTACAGTTATTTCAGCCATTTTTAGTGATGTATCAACAAACAGCAAGAAGGTAAACAATATTTCCATAGGTAGACCCACAGAAACATTCCAATTCCCACCTATTGATTTATTTAATTGCTTAAATAGAGGCTCTTATACCAATAAAGAGTTCTTATTTTCTTGAAACTGGCATTGAGATCACAAACAAAATACTATTTGTCTTTCTATTAAGACAAGAACATAGCAGTCATGATGTGAGCAGATGTTGCCCTGATCATAATGGACTCATCTGTGCTCAGATGAGTTGCCTCTGTAATCACAGGCACCAGTTAATGACCCTTACCTGCTGCCTAGGGCTGCTTGCAGTGAACGTGGCCCCTAACTCTGGGTGCCTACCAGTGGTTTCCACCATTAAGACCACAGCTAGACAACACACTTCCTCTGCCTCATGTTTAAAGACATTCTAGTCTTGAGTCACCAAAGCTGTGTCTTTGGAATCTTCAGTAAACAAAAGTTACCTATCAGCTAAACTTCTCCCCTAAAGGTAGAAGCAGGGTGGGTTGGGGTGAGGGGGCTGCCTTTTCTTGCATACCTACTTCGTATGCTTGAGCCAGCAGCCCACAGCCTCGGTGATCAACATGGGTCAAAGCTACCAGCTGCTCTGATCTTGCTGTTATGGGTGATTCCTCTCATCGGAAACATCTATGGGGGCCATCCCCCTCAAAAAGGACCAGGTTAAAAACTTGGCTCCTGAAATTATATTGATGCTCCAAACCTAGCCCCAAGGGGCAAAGGTCATCCAAACAACAGCTAAAGGATCACTGCCTGAGACTGCTACCAATCTCTAAAGTAACTGCAAAAAAAAAAAAAAAAATCAAAGTAAAATATTAAGAATTGAGTATACAGATATTCACCATACAATCCTTTCAGTGATTCTGTATGTTTATTTTTCTAATAAAATATTAAAAACAAATTAAAAAGTAAACGAAGTGCTACACAAAGATAGACACTTTGAACATAAACAGATAAACTCTATTTCCTAAAGTAAGAGCCTTTAGGAGAGATCCTATTAATCAGAGGAGGCTGAGATCCATCACTGTAACAATTAGCTCTTATTTCCGGGGTGATAATAACCACGGTGCACAACTAGTATGGGGCATTCGACGCTTTCAGAACAGTGGTTGTCACAGAAGGGAGGGTCAAGTAGAGCTCACTCAACAGGGGTCCACTTCAGAAGGTGGGAACTACGGAAAGCAGAAAACCTTGGCGTGATAGCTCCAGCTCCCCACCCCTCCCCTACACCAGCCCCCAACACCCTCCAGCCGCATTAGGCAGATGGCGGGGGAATTAAGCTTGCTGCCACAGCCCACAAGTCCTGCAGGGGCGTACAGTGAGAAGATTAAGCCCTGGATCCTCTGTCCCCCAAAAGCCCCTGACCCATTTCTCTGTTAGGAAAGGAAACTGCTGTGGTAAGACAAGCGGAGGGGCTGAGAGGCTCTGGCCAACACAGGCAGTTTCAACAAGTGTTCTATATATTTTTTTTTTTCTGGAGGGGACACCCAATGGGAACGGTGAAGAGTGACAGGGACATCAGAGAATACATGTGCTTTAACAGGGGGCCACGCGGTTAACGTGTCAACCACATGTGCTTTTCTTACAAAAAATAAAATTCCGCCATCCTCCCCGCCCCGCACCACACCCCGCCAGGTTTCAACAGCACTGACTCCAGTCCAGTGAGTGCAGTGCCGCCGCGCCAGAGACAACAGGTGTTTCGGGAAAAGACCTGGAGGCTATCTCCAGACCCTGCACATGGGCACAAGGGGCAGTGGATAGTGAATAGGCCTTGGCCAAAGGATGGGCCGGGAAGAAAGAAGTATCCCCTCCTGGGAAGAGGGGAGAGATCCGAGCACCAGCGGAGCCTTGCAAAGTGAAGGTCTGGGCTGTCCCGGCCCCAGAGGGCCAGAAACTAAACTTCCTAAAGACCACGCAGGCAGGAACTCAGGGGCCTGCCCCATTCTGTGCTAAAGGATCCAGGCTTGTTCTGAGACGCCGCACGGTGGGCTCCTTTCCTTTGCAGCCCCTCGGCCGTCCGGGGTCTTGGAACTGGTGTTTGGGGTCTGTCTTTCTAACCGACCAACAGAGGCAGGCTGGGTGCCTGGGCCGGCTTCCACGGGCCCGAAGTGCTTCCCTGCCCGCTGGGCAAGGACTGGGGAGCTCCGGCAGGGTCTGAGGGAGACCTGGGATGGGCGGGGACTGTAAGGGCAGCAGGTGACAAGCCGCGTCCCGAGCGAAGCTCTCGGCTCCGGGATCGTGAGCGACCCAGGTGCCCCCAGCGTCCAGACGGTCTCCCGCGGCACTTACGCGCTCGTGGGTCCTCCGCCGGGCAGAACCGAAACTTTCTGGGGCCAAGCGGAAGAGGACGGGACCGCGGTGCCGACGGCCATGACACGCACACCCGGC
>NW_012116755.1:2460056-2478141 GCF_000951035.1 Colobus angolensis palliatus
CCCCGCCAGGGGCTCAGACTACAACTCCCGGCGACTCTGCAGGGCGGGAGTTAATTGCTCCCACCGCCCAGTCCCCGGAGCGCCCGTCCCACCCCGCGACCCAAGCTGCCCCGGGTTAACCCTTGCAATCCCAGAGGGCCATAAATCAAATGTCTGGCATCTTGACAACAAGGCTGTTCTTGTGTGGCTAAGGAGCACTCCAAATGTAGCTAGTTCGAGTTGAATTGTGCACGTACTCTACGTGTGAAATACACCTACGTACCAAAGAGTCCGAAGAATGTTAACTAGCTCATAAATTTTTAGTGATTGCATGTTAAAATGATAATATTTTGATATATTGGGAAATAGGAAAACATGTATTGGTGGGCCGAATTTCCCATCTTTTAATCCCCTTACTTCTTAATATCAGGGTCTTACTTAAAATTAGTGCTCAAAAACTACGTGTTTATGAACTACCACCCCTAACTTTGGCCCCAGCCTCAGCCCAACTTCTGTTTATAAGATGGGTGTTGCAAAGCACTCTGGAACTGAATACGATAGAACAAAATGCATTCAATCAATGTCTGTTATGGGGACAGTAGAAAAGAGGAATGCTAAACTGGAACTTTGGCCTGTAACTGACTGCATTCCTTAGCTGTGGTTGGCTATCCTTTACTGTCTGCCCTAGTTCTCATCATTTAAGCCAGAAACACCTCTCTCCCTCGTAGGACCTAGCTCGTGGTATCCAGTCAGTAACTGTGGTGACCCAACACCCTTCTAAATTGAGGAAGCAGGGTGTTGTCTGGGGTAGAATAATACAGAAAGAAAATCAATTTCTTAGTTGATTTTAGGATATGACATCTCATTAGCCATCTAATTTTATAAATTAGATGTAGCTAAAACAATGAGTTAGATGGACAGAGTTGTCAGTTTGGGGGTGGGGTTGGGAGGAGGTACATGAATACAAGTGATTTCCACTCTTGTTAACACAAAGGAAAACAGAAAGAAAAAGGGGAGAGTGAGAAGATGACAAAGAGAAAAGTAATCAATGTAGTGGTCTAAGAGAAATCATTGCTTCAACCACTGTCTCAATAGCTTCATGCAATATTAAGGATGAGAGAGATTTTAATGTTGGTCACCTGGTCCAATATCTTTGTTTGAAACTGTTGGGGGGCGGAAGGGGGAAAACCCTCCCTCAAACCGTGTTTTTCCTCTACTCTTACACAACAACAACAATCATGAACACAGGAGAATACTTTGGTGACCAGATGTGTATGGGGTTTTCCCCACACACTGAGCAGCGGACCACACCTGGGTGTCCTCCAGTTCAATTCTGACACTATCTACACCTGGAGTATCAGATCTCACAGGTGGAGGGCTCAGTCCCCAAGACTGCCTCCTCATCTTTAAACACCAGTTGTAAGTTTGGGCCTCCAGAACTTCTGAATGACTGACTTCAAGTTGGGTTCCCATGACACCCTCTTTGGGTTCAGCTAATTTGCTAGAATTGGAGGTTCATAGAACTCAGAGAAACACATTTACTGGTCTATTATAAAGGACACTGCAATGGATGCAGATAAAGAGATACGTAGGATGAAGTGTGGGGGAAGGGGCGTGGGGCTTCCGTGACTTCCCTGGGTGCACCACGCTTCAGTAACCTCCACGTGTTCCGTGTTCAGCTATCCAGAAGCTCCCTGAATCCAGTCTTCTTGGGCTTTTATGGAAGCTTCATGATGTCAGCATTGCTTCCCCCAGGGTATAGGGCAGGACCCTCTCTTGGGAGGGTCTTAAGACCTACAATCAGAAAGTCGGGGGTAGAGTCCTGCATTAGAGCAGGTGAAAGGAGGGCAGAAGGCCAGAGAGACTCGGTTTCCTGAAGCCTAACATACCTAACATAACAAAAGACTGTAACAAGGGCTATGGCAGTTATGAGCCAGGAACCATGGATGAAAACCAATATAAATAGATAGGTAGGTAGGTAGGTGGATAGATAGATAGATAGATATCATAATACCACAGAAACTTAGACCCAAAAGCAGTTTGAAAAGAAGAGGAAAACAAACCTAGTATTTATTGAGGACCTATATGCCAGTCCCTAGCCCCCGCCCCAAAAAAACAAAAACAACAACAGAAACCCATACAGAATTATATTTAAAACTTGCAGCCACTCTGGGACATAATTAGTATTCATTATCCTACTTTGAAGATGAGGAGATGAAGCTCAGAGAGGTTAAATGACTGTCCTTGTCCACCCACCTAATAAGTGGTGGAGAGTGGTGGAGGCTAGGGTAGAGCTGGGGGCTCCTGAGGGGTCTTCCGTCACCCAGCACACTGTCAGATACAGGGAAGGTTAACAAAATCACTACTGTTCAGGTAGTTTAACATGGATTTCCTTTACACATAGAGCTGAGTATTTCAAACTATAATCTTTCAAACAAACATACAAACAAATGCGGCATATTCTTGTGTTCTGATGTGAATACACATTAAGAGATCAGATTCAAAATTACCAAATCCCCACATCCTCTCCTTATAGCCTTAACAAGCAGCAGAAGAGGAGACTATTCCTCACTGGAAGCTGACCATACCCACAGCCCTGATGAGGGATGAGGCTCTTGGAGTGATTGTCAAGGGCTTTGTATGTGCCAGGTGCCATGTTATGTGTATTCTGCACCTGATTTAATTTTATCCTTATATCAGTCTTATGATACATAATTATCCCCATTAAGCAGATAAACAAACAGCCTTAGAGAAGTTAGCTAATTTGCCTAAAGCCCAAACCTTATAGTGGTAGAGACAAATTTTGAGCTCAGGTCTGTCTGATTAGAGTTTAAGCCTTTAACCACTGTGATGGCAGCTCCTTCCATGGGGCAGCCACGTGCTCTGCCAAGGACCCTACCATTGTGGCCCCTGCTGGTCAGGCCAGAAGTGGATGCCAGCCATGCCAATGGCCTGGGGTGGCAGCTCAAAAGAGTCAGCCTCCTCTTGATAGTCACTGGTCAATTAATCTCTCTGCTGGAAGATTCAAGTGTAAGACCCACAGAAGGAATCAGAAGTTGATTGCAGAATCAACAGCTCTCAGCTGGTTGAGCTATCTTCCCCTACAGAACACAGATTTTCAGTAACGACTCATAGACAATACAGAAGGATGTGGACCTCAGGGCTCCGGAATTTGTTTTGAATTCTGACATGTATATTTTCCAGAATTTTTTCTTCATGACTCTACTGTTGACTTTTCTCCTCAACCCTTCATCAACTGAAAACTTTTGAAATTTTAAAATAAGCTCTTGATAATACAGATTTAGACTTTTTCCATTTTGAGTGATAGTAATAGAAAATAGCATTTCCCACAGAAGAAGGGCACTATTCTTCCTGGTTCACCCAAGAGAGCCCGTTATCCCAGCATGAATATTCATAGCACTTCTGTTCACTCCCAGTGGTGTCCCATTTTCTCAATACATTATAGTTACTGTTCGGGAAAAACTCTCAAACCGGTTTTCCTCTGTTGTCACACCACAACAATCAACACAGAAGACTTCTGTATTTCCTGAGGATTCCTTTCCACCAGCAAGCAAGCAATCACTTCTGCAGCAGATACCAACTGGGTGTCCTCCAATTCAATTCTGTCACTGTCTACCTGAAGATGGTGTCAGATCCTGCCATTTTGGGACCCAGAACCCAAGAATCATGCTTCCCTCCTTAGATACCAGTCACAAGTCTGGCCCTCCAGAACTTCTGACTGACCAGCTTTGAGTTGGGGTACCCAAGACTTCCTCTTTAGGTTTGATTGGTTTACTGAAGCACCTCACAGAACTCAGGGAAACACATTTACCGGTTTATTAAAAGGATATTACAAAGTATACAGATGAAGAGATGATACACAGGGCGAGGTATGGGGGAAGAGGCGCCAGAGCTTCCATGCTCTCCCTGGACATGCCACCTCCCAGGAACCTTCACGTGGTATGGAAACTCTACGAACCCAGGCCACTTGGGTTTTTATGGAGGCTTCATTATATAAGCATGATTGATTAAGTAATTGGCCATTGGTGATCAACTTAACCTTCAGCTTCTCTCTCCTCTCAGGAGGTTGGTGGTGGAGCTAAGTCCCAACCCTCTAATCATGCCTCTGTCTGTGGTGACCAGCCCCGCCCTAAAGCTGTCAGTCTGTTAGTGCAGGTAGCTAGACAGACATGAGCAGGGCAGGAGACCCCATCACCCCTGCCAAGGAATGTCAGGCAACCATCAGGTGATGGTTAGGGAGGAGGACGAAGAATCTCACATACAAATTTTCCTCCATTTCTCAAATCACTTCCATGCCCTTGTCAATATGCATCCAGACCTTTAAGGTCATATTTGCAGGGAAAGAAGTCCATTCCACTGTGGCAGCTGGCCGAACTGGTACAGACACAGGCTTCTCATCTACTTTAAGAAAAATGAGGCCGGGCATGGTGGCTCACGCCTGTAATCCCAGCACTTTGGGAGGCGGAGGCAGTCGGATCACAAGGTCAGGAGATCGAGACCACGGTGAAACCCCGTCTCTACTAAAAATACAAAAAATTAGCCGGGCGTGGTGGCGGGCGCCTGTAGTCCCAGCTACTGGGGAGTCTGAGGCAGGAGAATGGTGTGAACCCAGGAGGCGGAGCTTGCAGTGAGCCGAGATAGCGCCACTGCACTCCAGCCTGGGCAACAGAGCGAGACTCCGTCTCGGGGGGGAAAAAAAAAAAAAAGAAAGAAAATTGGGAAATGAGACGATAAAAAAAGAGATACTCACTTTGTTGCTAGAATGCTCTGAGAGAGTCACTGTAAGTCATGGATACAAGGATATAGGCTGGCCCAAGGCCACAGGCTCAAGAGACAAAAGTACCCACAGGACAGAAATGAAGGCTGGTCCCAGGCTACAGGCACAGAATAGATTACCCTAGAGCAGAGATGAAGGCAAGGTTAGGGGTACCCATAAGATCAATTCATTCTGAAACTCCAAGGATGAATAAGGGGCCCCCTATTCACTCCGGTATCTCCTCTCTTCTCGAATGGATAATCATGATGAGATGGGAGCGAGGTTAAGGGTACCAGGTAAGACCGGTTCACTCTGGAGCCCCAAGGATGAATGGGAGATACCCTGTTCAGGAAAGGATAATAGGGAAATAAGAGAGGACACCTTCTTTTTCCCTTTTTTTTCCTCCTCTATTTTCTCTTCACAGATGAATAATCATGTATTCATACCATGGGACATGCCCTTCGGATGCATCCTCAAGAAGTGAGAAAAGTTTGAACCCCAAACCCTAAAAAGGAAAAGGCTAATATTTTTCTGTAACACAGTCTGGGTTGAATAAAAGCTCCAGGACCAGTAATGTTGGCCAGAAAACAGAAGCATAAATTTTAATACAATCCATCAACTAGATTTGTTTTGCTATCAACAGGGAAAATGAACAGAAATCCTTTATGTACAGGCCTTCATGGCCCTAAGAAACAACCATGGCCTTTGTCAGGCCTGTAAAATGGATCCAGTGATGATAGCGGCCATTGTCAGGCAGCTCCCTCCAGTTGGTTTGGGAGGCCTCTTATTGGGTTTACCCAGGGCTCAAGCCCCGGAGAAACCAAGGGCAGAGGTTGGGTCAAACCCCACTGCCCCTTCTACACTTTATATCCAAGTCTCCCAGCCCTGGAGCCTTCCTCTTTCTATCCAGGGCCACCCTCTGGACACCACCCCCTTAAGTTATGCCCCCTTCAAGAGGTTAGCAGCCCCAGTGGACCCACTAGAGTCCAGACTCCATTCACTATGCAAGACCTGAGCCAGATTAAGATGGAAGTGGAAGTAGGAAGTTTATGGAAGACTCTGAAAAATACACCGAAGAGTTCTGTAAACTGGGCTAAACATTTGAACTCACCTAGAGGGCCCTCTCAGTCATACTATGGCAAACTCTGTCTAAGGGAGAATGTGACACCATTACAGAGGTGACCCAGCAATTTATAAGTGCAATGCACATGACTGACTCTGGTGGCAGCACTGTGGGGGCCACCACAGTTCCCTAGGTTGACCCTAATTGGGGTTACCATACCCAGGGGGGTATAGGGGCAAGGAACCACATGTTTCTGTGTCTGGTAGAAGGAATGAAAGCTAGCAAAACAGAGCCTATGAACTATAATACATTGGCCTTAATAGATCAAGGCCCACTTGAAAACCCCTAGAGAGGCTACAAGAGGCCCTAATGAAACATACTAACCTAGACCCAGACACACCAGAAAGACAACTGACCCTAAAGGACCATTTCCTAACTCAGGCAGCCCCAGATATTCAGAGGAAACTCCAAAAGCTAGCATTGGTACCCAACACTCCAGGCCTGACGTTTTCAATATAGCTTCCTCAATCTTCTACAACCAAAACCAGGAGAAAGAGGAAAGAGCTCAGGAAAAGGGAGGCAAAAGGAAAACTGGCAGCTCCAACTCTTGGCTGCACTACACGTCTGCCAGCCCCCTCCAGGTTGCCCTCAGATTACCCTCGCGGGTAACTGCTATCAGCACAGGAGGGCAGGCCACTGGAAGGCAAACTGCCCCCAATGAGACTGATGGAAAAAAGCCCCGCATGGCTTGCCCCTACTGCCACAAGTTTGGCCACTGGAAACGAGACTGCTCTGAGGACCGAAGGGACTCTGGGACAGAATCCCAACCCCTGATGGCCTTGAGCTGAAGGAGCCCTACATAGCAGCCAGCTCCCAGACCGAACATCATTGTTGAAGGGACAGACCCAAGGGCTGCTTTGGTCATGGCAGGTAGGACTATAAGTTTTCTTTTGGACATGGGAGTAACCTGCTCAGTGCTTACCACTTTTCCTGGGCAATTATCCTCCAAATCCTCCCTGGTGCTGGGGCTAAATGGGGTGCCTATAACCTGAAGATTTACTTCTCCTCTGTGGTGCCTATGGGGGAGACTCTCTTTTCTCATTCATTTTTAGTGATGCTAGAATGTCCTATGCCCCTTTTGGGTAGAGATAGTTTATTTAGACTAGGGGCTTAGTTAACCTTTCCTCCAAGGCAACACCTCCTTTTCCAAATACAATCTTACGCCTCAAGGAAACCACACACAGGATGAACTGCTGACAGACCTTTCCATTAATCCAGAGATCTGGGCCACAGGAATATTTGGAAAGGCCATAACGGCAATGCCCGTAGTAATTCACCTCAAGGATCCTTCTTGCTATTCTTGTAGAAGGCAGCTGGCCAAAGAGGGACTTTGGCTCCTAATTGAAAAATTTCTGTAACATGAATTATTAATACCTGATAATTTGCCCTGTAACAACTGCATCTTACCTGTTGAGAAGAGCAATGAGGCCAGATGCAGTGGTTCACACCTATAATCCTAGCACTTTGGGAGGCTGAGCCAGGCAGATCACTTGAGGTCAGGAGTTTGAGACCAGCCTGGCCAATGTGGAAAAACCCTGTCTCTACTAAAAATACAAAAATTAGCCAGGTGTGGTGGCAGGCGCCTGTAATCCCAGCTACTCAGGAGGCTGAGGCAGGAGAATCACTTGAACCTAGGAGGCAGAGGTTGCAGTGAGCCAAGATTGCGCCATTGCACTCCAGCCTGGGCAACAAGAGCAAAACTCCATCTCAAAAAAAAACAAAAAAAAGAGCAATGAAAAATACAGGCTAGTCCAGGACCTGCAAATCATAAATGAGGCAGTAGTCCCAATGGTCCCCAACCCATATGTATTAATAATTCTAGGAGAAGTACCTCCGGATCTCAGTTGTTTTCAGTCTTAGATCTCAAAGACACTTTCTTTTGTATCTCCCTAGACTCATCCTCCCAATTTTATTTGCATTTGAGTAGGAGAATGAGAAAGCAAGGCATCAACAGCTCACCTGGACAGTGCTTCCACGAGGTTTCACAGATAGTTCCCATTTGTTTGGGGAAGCCTTGGCTAAGATTTGCAGGACTTGACTCTTGAGGCGGGCACATGGCTCCTACAGCATATGGATGACCTGTTAATCTGCTCCCCTGCAAGACAGCTGGGAATCCAACATCTAGGCAGACAGAGGGTACAAGGTGTCCAAGGCCAAGACACAGCTTCCAAGACAAGAGGCCCAATACTTGGAGATAATCCTGACCACTGGAGATTCTCCCCAGAACGGATACAAGCCATCCTTAAAATACCTATCCCAGCCACCCAAAAGCAGCATCAGGCCTTTCTAGGTATCACAGGATATTGCAGACTTTGGATACTGGGACGTGGTGGGACTTACATCAGGCTCTAAAAGAAGGGACTGATAGGGACCCACTTCTTTGGGTAAAGGATCAGGAGCAAGACTTTATACAGCTAAAAACTGCCCTCTTACAAGCCCCAGACCTTGGGCGACTCACACTAACCAATCCATTTCAACTTTTTGTCACTGAAAGGCAAGGTGTAGCCCTAGGAGTTCTAATTCAAACCATCGAACCTATCAAATGTCTAGTAGGTTACTTTTTAAACAACCTAGACCCAGTAGTGCAAGTGTGGTCACACTTGTTGCAGTGGCCATCCTACTTGAGGAGGCCCTTAAAATCGCCATGGGACTGTCAGTCTGGCTCCTGACATCCCAGCAAGTAGGCCCCTTATTGAACATAAAAGTTTCATAATGGCACACTGATAACAGACTGCTGAAGTACCAAGTCTTGTTAGAAAATCCACAGGTAATAGGCCGGGCGCGGTGGCTCAAGCCTGTAATCCCAGCACTTTGGGAGGCCGAGACGGGCGGATCACGAGGTCAGGAGATCGAGACCATCCTGGCTAACACGGTGAAACCCCGTCTCTACTAAAAATACAAAAACTAGCCGGGCGAGGTGGCAGGCGCCTGTAGTCCCAGCTACTTGGGAGGCTGAGGCAGGAGAATGGCGTAAACCCGGGAGGCAGAGCTTGCAGTGAGCTGAGATCGGGCCACTGCACTCCAGTCCGGGCGACAGAGCGAGACTCCGCCTCAAAAAAAAAAAAAAAAAAAAGAAAATCCACAGGTAACAGTTGAGTGGTAATCCCCCCTTAACCCAACCTCCTTACTGCCACTACAAGGAGACTATAACTCAACACATTCATGTTGTGAGATACTTAACCAAATTTATGCCAGCTGGGAAGACTCAAAGACTCAGCCCCTAGATAATCCGGACGAAATATGGTTTTCAGACGAAAGTAGTTTCATCTGGAATGGAACTAGATATGCAGGGTACACTATAGTGTCCCTTCACCCAGTTCTGGAGGCTAAAGCTCTGTTCTCGGGGAGCTCAGTGCAACTAGCCAAACTCATTGCACTAACCAGAGCCCTAAAACTAGGGAAAGAAAAAGAATAACTGTGTATACATATTTTAAACACACCTTCTGGTGTCTCATGCCCACTTGGCTGTCTGAATGGAAAGGGGGGTACCTAACAGCTTGGGATACTCCTATTAAGTATGGGCTTCAAATCTTAGAGCTCCTAGAGGCTGTTCATTTGCCCTGGGAAGTGGCAGTAGTGCACTGTAAAGGACACCAGAAGGGTTCTGATGAAACTGCATGAAGAAAACGGTTAGCTGACCAAAAAGCTAAAGAGGCAGCTGTCTCAAAAAATACCTTCTTGGGGGCCTTGCTCCCCTCTCCCACCAATGAACTGCCCCCTCTCCAGTACACTAAGGAAGAAATAGATTGGGTCACCCAATGTGGGTATAAAGAAGAAATCAGTGGTTGGTACAGGTTGGGAGGGTTTCTCTACCTAAAGCCTCCCGAAGAAAGTCATCACGAGTTTCCACAACTCCTGTTGCCTTGGAAAGGACAGACTACGGCAAATTTGTAAATGGGTATTTAGCAGGAAGGGACTAAATAAAAGTATTCAACAGATTTGTCAAGCCTGCACCTTGTGCACCATAAATAATCCCCTGACAGAGAAGCCCCCTCCATTAACAAGTGCAATCCCAAGGAGAGGCACATACCCTGGGGAGGACTGGCAGATGGACTTCACTCAGCTTCCCAAATGCTGCAGGAGCTGAGTGAAACTCAACTCCAGCCCATGGAGCCACTCTGCCCTGACAGTTAGCAAGAGGCCAAGACCCACAGAACAACCACCACTGCCCCTCTGGCAGCAGGAAGCAGTTACAGAAGACTGATCTTCATCCATTTTCCCAAAGAATTGGGTCTTGCACTCTTGAGCGGGGAAATGTTAGAGTAGGTAGTTAGGCAGACATGAGCAGGGCACGAGGGTCGCTCCTCCCCACCAGGAATGTCAGACAACTATCCGGTGATGGTCAGGCAGTTGTCAAACTGTCTCTCTAAAATAGTAATTAGTTGCAGCTGGCAACTAGACAGGCCCCCCCCCACCCAATAGATAGAAAACACCTGAAGCTGGTGATCAGCGGCTTCCCAGTAAGATCTCAGGAATTGTGGCAAACGGGCTCAAGCATGCACACTAAGCGGCAAAATGGTGGAGTTTAACTGGTATATGACCTTCACCTGGGAACGCTCAGCTGGTAAGGGAAAATGGGAAAAATGTCTCAAGTGAGCCCATGTACAACCTCCTAACACACTGCGCATGTGGTCCCTCCCAAGTGCTGGCAGACCAGTGCACTGAGGACAGGCTGCCCCCAAGGAAAAATCCAAGGAAGAGAGATGCAAAACCCCAGACGCGTGCCAACGTATAAAACCCCAAGTCAAGGGCCGGACGGGGCACTTAGATCTCTCAGGTCACCCACTTGGCCCTCTTCCAAGTGTATTTTACTTCCTTTCACTCCTGCTCTAAAACTTGCCTCTGTTTCACCTTCTGTCTTATGCCCCTCAGTTGAATTTTTTCCTTTGAGGAGGCCAGAATCGAGTAGCTGCAGACCCATACAGATTCGGCGCTACTAACAAGTCAACATTAGCATACAAAAAACATAGCACTTGGAAGATTCCAAGAATTTTAGGAGTTGTATGCCAGGAAATGGGGATGAAGACCAAATATCTATTGCATAATGTCACAGTCACTCTCTCTGTAAGTCAAGTAGTTCCCTGGGATAGTGAAGACTGTTTCATGAACAATATTAGACCCTGTGGTCAAATATTGAACTGGACTGGATGAGGACAAAAAACGAAGTCCTATCCCATAGGACTCTGGGGAACCTCCAAATGTTTAAAAATGAGCTCCTGGTTGCAACCTTTTCCAGGAAGTCCAGGAAGCAATTGCAGCTGGAGATTTGCCATTTCACAGTTGTGAGGCAGTTACAAGACAGTAAGGGATGGGGACTTCAATTCACCTTTGGGCAAAATGTTTCTTTATCTTGGAAAAAAGCACTGAAATGGGCCTCTTTGTGCCCATTCTCTGTTTCATACTTAAAAACAGAGTTTGGTAATAGAAACTGTTTGGTAATAGAAAAGTTGTATTTGGTTAAATCACAGCTATTTATTCATTCAGTAAATATTTATGGAGCACTCCAGGTATTATTCTAGATCAGGGGTTGACGAAATTTATATGTAAAGAGCCAGAGGTAAATATTTTAAACTTTGTGGCTCATATGGTCTCAATTGCAACTGCTGACATCTGTCATTGTGGTGCAAAAGCAGCCATAGACAATACATAGGTAATGGACATGGCCATGTTTCAACATAACTTTATTTACAAAAACCAGCAGCAGATCAGATACGGCCATTTGCTGACTCCTGGCTTAGATGCCTGGGCTGCAGCAGTGGACTGAATGGACAAAAATCTTTGTTCTCATGGAACTTATATTCTAGAGGAGGGAGATAATAAGCATGATAAAGAGATAATTTAAATGTTAAATTAGAAGGTGACAGATACTATGGGGGAAAAAGAAAACCATAGAAAAGGAATTGCAAGGCTGGGATTGGGGGTTGGGTGGGAAGAAAAAGTCTCTCTTAGAATGTGACATTTTGGCTGAGTGTGGTGGCTCACACCTGTAATCCTAGCATTTTGGGAGGCCTCGGTGGGAGGATCATTTGAGTTCAAGACCAGCCTAGGAAACATAGCAAGACCCTGTCTCTGTTTTTTTTTTTTAATGTTCAAAAACTAAAAAAAAAAAAAAAAAACAGCGAGAGAGAAGGTGACATTTTAGCAAACTTGAAGGAGGTGAGTATGGCAATTTTAAAACATGTTCACAAGCATGTCTTTGATGTTACTCTCACCCAGAGGCAGTGGTGGTGAGTGGGAGGATTCTATGTCTTCTCTCCTTGAATCTTGGCTGACCTTTGTGAATTGCTTGTAACCTAAAGAATGCAGCAAAAGTGATGCTATGGAACTTCTGAGGCTGGGTGGGAATAGACAGTACAGTCTCCCCCTGGTTCCCTTGGAATTGTTCTCTGTGGGAGCCAGATGCCATGTAAGAAATCTGATTCACTGAGAACTCCCTGCTGGAGAGTCCACATCTATAGCCCAGTAGAGCTCCCAGCCGACACCAGTGTCATCTGCCAGCTGTGGGATTGCACCATCTTGGACGTCCTGCCCAGTCAAGCCATGAGATGATGGCAGCTTCAGCCGACATCTGACTGCAACTATGTGAGTGATCCTAGGCGGGAACTGCCCTGTGAGCTCTTCCTGTATTCCTGACCCACAAAATCCGTGAGCAATACACAAATAAAGTAATAGCTTTAAGCTGGTAAGTTTCAGGATAATTTGTTAGGCAGAAATGGTATCTGAAATAGAAATCTGCTACAAAAAGCAGACTGGGAAGAGTGAACTGTGTCAGATTGTATTTTCCAAAGATGGTCATAATACGATTTCCCATCCCATGTGTTTTTCCACGACGTGACCTTGCCACTCCCCCATCAAGAGGCAGAGTCTAACTCCCCTCGCCTTGATTCTGAGTCGCTGGTGACTGCTTCCACCAATACAGAATGCAGAAGCAACACTGTATTTTCCCAGGCTGAGTCATGAAAAATGATGTAGTTGGAGCTTTGAATTTTCACATAAGAAGTCTGACTACCCTGAGGCAATCATGCCACGAGGAAGGCCACATGGTGAGGTGGATATGGAGCAAGCCTTGGGGATAACTGGAGAAGTAATTTTAGGCAAAAAGAACAACTAGCACAAAGGCTCTGAGTCAAGACCTGGGCCTAGTGTGTTTGAGGAGCCACAAGGAGGCCAGTGTGGCCAGAGGAGAATAGACTGTAGGGGCAAGGGAAGAAGCAGGGAGCCAGCTATGAGAGTGGAGGTGAGTCAGTGTGGTTGGTCACAGAAGAGATGGGGGTGAGAAGTGGTTGGATTAAAAGGCAGAGCTGAGAAGACTTGGTCATGAACTGGTCATAAACATTGAGAGAAACAAAGGAACCAAAGATGATGCCCAGCTTTTTGGCCAATGGAAGAATTGAATTAGCAAAATCAGAAATGGTGAAGACTGTAGAAGCAGATGTGGGGTTGTATGTAGGGGGTAGGTCAAGAGCTGGGTTTTAGACATAGATTTCAGATGCTGATTAGACATCCAAGTGGAGGTGTCCGGCAGGCAGAAGTTATCACCAGAAAAGGGGTCTTGTCCCAGACCCCAAGAGTGGGTTCTTGGATCTTGCACAGGAAACAATTCAGGGCGAATCACAGAGTATACTGCAGTTAAGTTTATTAGAGGCTACTCAATTACAGAGTAGGGCATCCTCAGAAAGCAAGAGGAGGAATGCACTACCTTAAATGTAGTGCTGGCTTATATAAGTTATTAAGAATAGTGTACTGTATCACGAAGGCCTGTGATCAGCTTGTGATAGTCTATTAGTATTGTTACTTTCCTGTTACTATTATCTTTAAAGCAAAACCTGTTCTTAAACTAAAAATGCTTTTTGTTCTTAAAGTATTGGGTCGTTTCCATAAGTTCTGGGTCTTTATTTAGTTAACACTATTAACTAATTCCCTTGACCACAAGCATCTTGTGACCAAGAGCGCCCAGCTCCCTGGAAATGTAACTCAGCAGGTTTGGCTTTATCCTGGCTTTATTAAAGATGGAATCACTCTGGTTAGGACGCCTTGGACCAAGCTGCATGAGTCCACATGCAGAGGAGAAGTTTGAGCTGCTGCAGATATAAATGTGGGTGTCATCAACATACAGTTGGTTTAAAGCAATGACTTTCAGTTTGATCTCAGATCCCTTTAAAAAATTGTTTTTATTGGCCCGGCGCAGTGGCTCACACCTGTAATCCCAGCAATTTGGGAGGCTGAGGCGGGCGGATCATGAGGTCAGGAGATCGAGACCATCCTGGCTAACACGGTGAAACCCTGTCTCTACTAAAAATGCAAAAAATTAGCCAGGAGTGGAGGTGGGTGCTTGTAGTCCCAGCCACTCAGGAGGCTGAGGCAGGAGAATGGTGTGAGCCCAGGAGGCAGAGCTTGCAGTGAGCCAAGATCCTGCCACTGCACTCCAGCCTGGGCGACAGAGCGAGACTCTGTCTCAAAGAAAAAAAAAATTGTTTTTATCATAGTAAAAACATATAACATTAAGTTTATTATCTAACAAAATAAATGTATCATCTTAATCATTTTTAAGTGTACAGTTCAGTAATGTTGAGTATATTCACATTATTGTACAACCGATCTCTAGAACGTTTTCATCTTGCAACACTGACACTCAATACTCATTAGACACTGCCTCCCCCTCCCCCAAGCCCTGGGTAACCACCTTACTACTTTCTGTTTCTATGATTTTAACTACTTTATCATGAAGGAAATGAAAATACTTTGAAATCATCTTTGCAAAAATTATCACAGTGAGAAAGTTATGACAGTGAAAGAGATCTAACCTAACTGATCCATCTTGCTTCTAACCTTCAAAGTTGCCCTTGTTCATTCCTGGGCATAGGTCAAGCTAACTTTGGAAGGAATTTAGTTTATAGTTTAACTTTGAAACAAAGATATTAATAGCTCCTCCCCAGAACAAATCCCCTCCTTGCCTGGGGATCAGACTGCTTTTGTAAAACTCACAAATTAGCCACAAGATTAGCAATTATAACTCAGGGATCACATGGCCAGAGGCCACAAGATCACTAACCTCTGCTTGCTAATGTGGATAACATTACTATTGTAAAACCTAAGATTAGTGTTTGAGGTATTTTTCAGACCCTGCATTCAAGTGGATCAGGGTGCCACCTGGAACAGTAAACTGGCCCATTGGGTCTTCTGGCCCCTATCCAGAAACTGACTCAGTGCAAGAGGAAAGCTTTCACTCCCTGTGATTTTATCCCTTACCCAACCAATCAGTATTTTCCCTTCCTAGCTTTCCTGCCCGCCAAACTATCTTTAAAAACCCTAGCCTCAGCTGGGTGCAGCGGCTCATGCCTCTAATTCCAGCACTTTGGGAGGCTGAGGTGGGCGGATCATGAGGTCAGGAGTTCAAGACCAGCCTGGCCAACATAGTGAAACCCCATCTCTACTAAAAATACAAAAATTAGCTGGGCGTGGTGGCACATGCCTGTAGTTCCAGCTACTCGGGAGGCTGAGCAGAAGAATCACTTGAACCTGGGAGGTGGAGGTTGCAGTGGGCCGAGATCGCACCACTGCACTCTAGTGTAGGTGACAGAGTGAGACTCCGTGTCAAGAAAACAAAAAACAAAAACCCTAGCCTCTAAATTTGCAGAAAGGCTGATTTGAGTAATAACAAAACTCTTGTCTCCTGTTTAGCTGGCTCTATATGGATTAAACTCTTTCTCTATTGCAATTTCTTTATCTTGATAAATTTGTTCTATCTTGGCAGTAGGCAAGAATAACACATTAGGTAGTTACAATTTTACTCCAAAAATATATTTCTTTGATGTATTTTGAAATTGCTGCCACTTGGCCATCCTGACAGAAGTGGCTTTACAAAGCTGTCTTAAGGGGGGAAAATTTGCATCTGTAGAGACTCTTTATTAATGCATCCATGCCCTTTCCCCTTTCTATGCCTTTCCCCAGATCCAGGAGAGATTGAGTCTGACACCTTTAAAAATCTGAAAAGAAACATTTATTATCTGATATGGTTTGGCTGTGTCACCACCCAAATCTCATCTTGAATTGTAGTTCCCATAATCCCCCTGTGTTGTAGGAAGGACCCAGTGGGAGGTAATTGAATCATGGGGGCAATTACCCCCATGCTGTTCTCATGATAGTGAGTGAGTTCTCATGAGATCTGATGGTTTTTGTTTGTTTGTTTGTTTGTTTTGAGATGGAGTCTCGCTCTATTGCCCAGGCTGGAGTGCAGTGGCACGATCTCGGCTCACTGCAAGCTCTGCCTCCCAGGTTCACACCATTCTCCTGCCTCAGCCTCCCTAGTAGCTGGGACTACAGGCGCCCACCACCACGCCTGGCTAGTTTTTTGTATTTTTAGTAGAGATGGGGTTTCATTGTGTTAGCCAGGATAGTCTCGATCTCCTGACCTCGTGATCTGTCCACCTCAGCCTCCCAAAGTGCTGGGATTACAGATGTGAACCACCATGCTTGGCCGAGATGTGATGGTTTTATAAGTGTCTGGCATTTCCCCTACTGGCACTCATTCTCTCTCCTGTTACCCTGTGAAGAGGTGCCTTCTGCCATGATTGTAAGTTTCTTGAGGCCTCCCCAGCCATGCTGAACTGTGAGCCAATTAAACCTCTTTTCTTTGTAGATTACCCAGTCTTGGGTATTTCTCCACAACAGTGTGAGAATGGACTAATACAGTAAATTGGTACCGAGGCAATGGGATGCTGTTATAAGGACACCTGAAACTGTGGAAGTGACTTTGGAAACTAGGTAACAGGCAGAGGTTGAGACAGTTTGGAGGACTCAGAAGAAGACAGGAAAATGTGGGAAAGTCTGGAACTTCCTAGAAACTTGGAGGGCTCAGAAGACAGGAAGATGTGGGAAAGCCTGGAACTTCCTAGAGACTTGTCAAATGGCTTTCCCAAAATGCTGATAGTGATACAGGCAATGAGGTCCAGGCCCAGGCGGTCTCAGATGGAGATGAAGAAGTCACTGGGAACTGGAATAAAGGTGACTCTTGCTATGCTTTAGCAAAGAGATTGGTAGCATTTTGCCCCTACCCTAGAGGTCTGTGGAACTTTGAGCTTGAGAGAGATGATTTAGGCCATCTGGTGAAAGAAATTTCTAAGCAGCAAAGCATTCAAGAAGTGACTTGGATGCTCTTAAAAGCATTCAGTTTTATGCATTCACAAATATATGGTTTAGAATTGGAACTTTATGTTTAAAAGAGAAGCAGAGCATAAAAGTTTGGAAAATTTGTAGCCTAATGATGTGATAGAATAGCAAACCTATTTTCTGAGGAGAAATTCAGGCCTACTGCAGAAATTTGCATAAGTAATGAGGAGCCAAATGTTAATTGCCAAGACAATGGAGAAAATGTCTCCAGGGCATGCCAGAGGTCTTCATGGCAGCCCCTCCCATCACAGACCTGGAGGCCTAGGAGGAAAAAATGGTTCAGTTGGTTGGGCCCAGGGCCTTGCTGCTTTGAGCAGTCTTGGAACTTGGTGCCCTGCAGCCTACCCATGGCTAAAAGGGGCCAATATACAGCTCAGGCCATTGCTTCAGAGGGTGCAGGCACCAAACCTTCACAGTTTACTTGTGGTGTTGGGCCTGTGGGTACACAGAAGTCAAGAATTGAGGTTTGGGAACCTCTGCCTAGATTTCAGAGGATGTATGGAAAAACGCTTATGTTCAGGCACAAGTTTGCCACACAGGCAGAAGCCTCATTGAGAACCTCTGCTAAGGCAGCATGGAAGAGAAATGTGGGGTTGGAGCCCCCACATAGCATCCCCTCTGAGGCACTGCCTAGTGGAGCTGTGAGAAGAGGGTCACCATCCTCCAGACCCCAGAATGGTAGACCCACCAACAGCTTGCATTGTGCACCTGGAAAAGCTGCAGGCACTCAATGTCAGCCAGTGAAAGCAGCTGGGAGAGGGGCTGTACCCAGCAAAGCCACAGAGGTGGCGCTGTCCAAGGCCATGGGAGCCTACTTGTTGCATCAGCATGACCTGGATATAAGACATGGAGTCAAAGGAGATCCTTTTGGAACTTTAAGATTTAATGACTGGGCCGGGCGCAGTGGCTCAAGCCTGTAATCCCAGCACTTTGGGAGGCCGAGACGGGCGGATCACGAGGTCAGGAGATCGAGACTATCCTGGCTAACATGGTAAAACCCCGTCTCTACTAAAAAATACAAAAAAAACTAGCCGGAC
>NW_012116755.1:2483762-2540403 GCF_000951035.1 Colobus angolensis palliatus
GATGGAGTCTTGCTCTGTCACCAGGCTGGAATGCAGTGGCGCAATCTCAGCTCACTGCAACCTCTGCCTCAGCCTCCCTAGTAGCTGGGACTACAGGCGCATGCCACCACACCCAACTAATTTTTGTATTTTTAGTAGAGACGGGGTTTCACCATGTTGGTCAGGATGGTCTTGATCTGTTGATCTCATGATTCACCTGCCTCAGCCTCCCAAAGTGCTGGGATTAGAGGCATAAGCCACGGAGCCTGGCCAACATTAGTATTTGTTAAGCTCCCCGTGTGATCTAACATGTAGCCTTGCATGTTGGAGTGTGACCTGTTCTGGTCCCTTGTGTCCTCCTTAGTCAAACTGGAGAAAACAGAAAACTTGTAAGGTAGCTGTGAGATGTGAAAAGACCTAATACATAGTAGGTCTCAGTAAACACCAGCTTCCAATCTCCTCTGCATGTCTTCAGTTAGGTGTAGCCTTCTGTGTAGGTGCAGGAGACACTGAAACATCATGGAAGGTTTGGAGGTGCACTGGGATTCCCCTCCCACCCACTGAAATTTGTGTCCTGTATTAGTTTGCTCTGGCTGCCATTAACCAAGTTCCATGACTGGGTGGCTCAAATGAGAGAAATATACTGTGTCACAGTTCTGGAGACTGGAAGTCTGAGATCGAGGTGTTAGGTTGGTTCCTTCTGGGGCTGTAAGGGAGAATCTGCTCCATGCCGTTCTCCTTTCTTCTGGTCTGCTGGCAGTCTTTGGTGTTTTTTGGCTTGTGGCAGCATAACTCTAGTCTTCACATGATATTCTCCTGTGTCTGTGTCCAAATTTACCCTTTCTGCGAGGACACCAGCCATATTGAATTATAAACTCAGCTTCCCTCAGCATAATCTCATTTTATATGAACTGCAATAATCCTATTTCCAAATAAGGTCATATTCAGAGAGACTGTGGGTTAGGAGTTGAACATATGAATCTGGGAGCAGAGGATGACACAATTCAACCTGTAACCTTTCGTGGAGGGGCCAGTGGAGGTGTGGGAGGGGTTGCAGCAACCCCACATCTATGATCTGGGCTGGTCTCAAGGTAGAGAGCAAAGCTCTGTGCTCAGAATAAGTTGGTGAAGTGTTAGGATAATCCCTCTTACCCTTCCAAAACTTCCCTGAAACCCCCAAATATCTCCCACCAACTTTTCAGCATGCCTGAAATTTCCAGCCAATAATAGTATCATACTTTCTGACTGTAGGACTGTATTTCTGAAAGGTCCTTGTTCAGACCCAAATATTTTATAATACAGAAAAAAAAAAAAAAAAAAAAAAAGATTTAATGACTGCCTTTTTGGATTTTGGACTTGCATGGGGCCTATAGCCCCTTTGTTTGGGCCAATTTCTCCCATTTCAAATGGGTGCATTTACCCAATGCCTGTATCCCCATTGTATCTAAGACGTAACTAACTTGCTTTCAATTTTACAGGCTCATGGGCAGAAGGTACTTTTCTTGTCTCAGATGAGACTTTGGACTTAAACTTTTGGGTTAATGCTGGAATGAACTAAAACTTTGGGGTAATGTTGGAAAGGCATGATTGTGTTTTGAAATGTGAGGACATGAGATTTGGGAGGTGCCAGGATGGAATGATGTGGTTTGACTCCCTACCCAAATCTCATCTTGAATTGTAGTTCCCCTAATCTCCATGTGTCATGGGAAGGACCTGGTGGGAGGTAATTGAATCATGGGGGCAGTTTCCCCCATGCTGTTCTTCTGATAGTGAGTGAGTTCTCAGGAGATCTGATGGTTTTGTAACTGTCTGGCATTTCCCTTGCTCGCACTCATTCTCTCTTCTGTGACCCTGTGAAGAGATGGCTTCCACCATGTTGTAAATTTCCAGAGGCTTCCCCCACCATGCTGAACTGTGAGTCAATTAATCTTCTTTTATAAATCACACAGTGTTGGATATTTTTTCATAGCAGAGTGAGAACAGACTAATATACTATCTATTCTTTCTGAGGGAGGCTTCACTTATATAACAAGGCCACCTTTGCCAGCCAAGCCTCTTCTTTCCCTCCAATAGCCTGTTTTACCAGAATCTAAGCTCTCATTTTTCTGTAACCTCAAAAATAGTATAAAAGTTTCTGTAACTCACTGGGAAGTTGGATCTTCATTCTTAAGGCTCCTGTGTATGTGTGTTAAATAAATCTGTATACCTTTCCTCTTATTAATCAATATGCCTCATGTCAGTGATTTTTAGTGAATCTTTAAGGAGCCAGAAGCCTATTGTCCCCACAATATATTTTATATTGTAATCAGTAAAAGGGTTCACTTGCCCACCACTTGCAGAAATAAGTTGAAGTAATAACAAGTTGTGATAAAAAAAAAGAGAGAGCAAGATTTTTATGTGCTAGCAAGGGGAAGAGCAGAAAGCAATTTCACTCTTCAGTTTGTGGAGGGAATGTAGGAGTTTTTAAAGAAAGGACTTAGAATGCACAAGAGGCATGCAGGGGGTGGATACTAGGAGGTGTCAGGTGGTGCAACTTACTCCAATGGATCACCTTGAATTATTAGTCCATTTGGTGAAGGAGCTGGTGTCATTGTGGATACTACCAGGTTATAAATTAACTGCAGTCAATCCTATAGTCATTTTTTAGCTGTGAGTGGGTGCCTTAAAGCAACCTTTTGTTGGAGAGATAATTCAGGAGATGTCTGATCCCTATAAGGATCCGACCACTGAAGGTTCTAAGGAAATATATGACCAGATAAGTGAGTACAGTGTGAGTATGGTGTTAAGCAACAAGCATCTAGGTAAATAAATGTGCACAAGGCATGGGAGCACAGTATGGGAAAAACAGCAACAACAGCAACAACAAAATTAGAGAATCACAGCACATCCCAAGGCTGTATTTCAAGAAGAAAGGAAACACATATGCAGTTTGCCTCAAAATTGTATCTTGAGACTGGTGGGGGAGAAGGAAAGGAGAAAAGAAAAAAAAGTTTTAAAACAGTTTGAGGCTAAGCTGCTAAGCTGCTTTGTTATAATATGAGTAGATTCACATAGTATTTGACCTTTTGTGACTATGACTTATTTTTCTTAGTATAATGCCTGATGTCCTTGAGGTTCATTTAGATGTAGCATGTGACAGGATTTTCTTCTTTTTCAAGGCTGCATAATATTCCCTCATGTGCATATGCCACATTTTCTTTATACATCCATTGACAGACATCTGGGTTGCCTGCACCTCTGGGTTATTGTGAATAATGCTGAGATAAACAGGTACAAATATCTTTTTGAAATACTGCTTTGATTATTTTTTTATATATTCAGGAGTGGGATTGCTGGATCATATGTATAAACCAGAAACACAATTCTAAGCCCCCAAGCATAGGGGCCATGTAATCCTGTAATTCTAGTTTTTTGGGAGCCTGAGGCCAGTGAGTTGCCTGAGCCTAATAGTTCAAGACCAGCCTGGGCAACATGGTGAAACCCCATCTCTACCAAAACAACAACAACAACAACAACCCCACAAATAATTAGCCAGAAACCCTGTCTCCGTTAAAAAAAAAAAAAAAAAAAAGGTTCCTGGCAATGAGTCTGGAGTCTAGGCCTTAGACACTACCAGATGCCATCTCTGTGTGATGCTTTACTTTGGTTAATCCCATGCTTCAGTAAAATTTGAGAATTAAGAGGTCGGGGACAGGCGCTGTGGTTCACGCCTATAATCCCAGCACTTTGGGAGGCCGAGGTGGGCCGATGACTTGAGGTCAGGAGTTTGAGACCAGCCTGGCCAACGTGGTGAAACCCCATCTCTACTAAAAATACAAAAATTAGCTGGATGTGGTGGCTGGTGCCTGTAATCCTAGCTACTTGGGAGGCTGAGGCACAATAATCACTTGAACCTGGGAGGTGGAGGTTGCAGTGAGCTGAGATCGTGCCACTGCACTTCAGCCTGGGTGACAGAGTGAGACTTTGTCTCAAAAAAAAAAAAAAGTTTGGGCTTGGGATAGAGTGGCAACGAGAAGGATGAATCCCTCTTCCTTCATCCTTGTCCCAGTTCCTCCAAGCCAGACTGGTGGAAGGAGGCAATGGCCTGAGGGAGGCAGCATAAGCTGGAGTTGCAGGAGGAGACTGGAGAAAACTCATTGCAGTGGCCTGGCAGAGGGACAGTGGGGAGGTGACTTCATGAGAGGACTGGGTGGAAGAGCTCAGCAGCCATGGTCCTCAGCTCACATTGACAGCATCTCTGTGAGAGGCTGAGTCAAGCAGAGTAGCAGATGGGGCTTGGCATCACCACTCTCTGGTCACCCCTCCTCATGAAGTAGCCTCAGGCAGCGCTGGGAATCTCCACAATGGAGAAAAGGCAGATGCCATTTCTACAACTGAATCACCCCAGGAACCTCTGGTCATGAACCATGTTAAGGATTAGTGTTCCAGGAAACTCGCTGGCACATGCAGATGAAAACCAGAGGCGATAGAAGGGACCAGTGTCAGTATGTTGGTTCACTGGTTCTCACTGGGGTCATCAGAATCACTTGGGAAGGAACTTAAAAATATAGTTGCCTGGGCCCATCCAGACTTAACAAAAAATACATGTCCTGGAGCCTTACCCTCTGCAGCATTCTGATTTAGTAGGTCTAGACAGGGTCAGGGCATCTGTAGTTTCAAGTACCTTTTCATGTGATACTGTCATGCACTCTCTGTAGAAACCCTCTAATCTAATTCCTTGTATTACACATGAAGAAACCAAGGTCTAGAAATGTCAGTGGGGTTTTGAAAGGAGGCACAGTGCTAGTTGAAAGCTTAGGTTTGAGTCCTGACTATGTGACTTTGGATAATTTGTTTAATCCCTCCATGCTTCACCATCCTCATCTAGAAGAAGGGGCAATAACAGCAATTCCAAATGGTTTTGTGAGCATTAAATGAGCTAAGGCAATCCAAGCCTTCTACCATGGTGTCTGATGTAAAGTTTCTGCTAAATAATTGCTGGCTGCATTGTCATATCATCATCATCAGCAGCATCATCATTATCACCACCACAACCACTGTCATCATTATTGTCACTATCACCACCCCACCCCCACCATCATCATCATTTTCATCATTACTATTTCCAAAAGTGCCCCCCAGTCAGCTAGTGGCAGAGCTGGGACTACAATTTTGGTCTTCAGACTCCAAATTCAGTGACCTTTCCACTACTGAAGCTTCTAAATTCTCAACACAAACAAGTGTTTCCTTGGCCAAGACTGTGTAACAAAGTCTTTTTTTTTTTTTCTGAGTAGAAAAATAAATTTCTCTTATTTTCTTATTTCTTCCCTTTTTTTTTTTTTTTCTGGCCGTGGGGGATGGAGTCTTGCTCTGTCACCCAGGTTGGAGTGCAGTGGTGTGACTTAGCTCACTGCACCTCCGCTTCCCAGGTTCAAATGATTCTCCTGCCTCAGCCTCCTGAGTAGCTGGGATTACAGGTGCCCGCCACCACACCCAGCTAATTTTTGTATTTTTAGTAGAGATGGGGTTTCACCATGTTGGCCAGGCTGGTGTTGAACTCTTGACCTCGTGATCTACCTGCCTCAGCTTCCCAAAGTGCTGGGATTACAGGTGTGAGCCACTGCACCCGGCCTAAGTTCTTTTATTTTCAAACTGGCTCTTGACACTCTGAATAAAGGAAATCAACTCCATCTAAGACATGAGAAGAAACTGAAAAAGGCTCTTTGGAAAAACTCAGCTTTGCTACCAAGAGATAACCTTTAAGTAAATGGCTGCTAAGAAGGAAATTCTCAATAGTACTATTGTAGAAAATTGAGCCCACCATTTTCCAAGTGCTTCACGGTCTCTTGAGTAGTTCTGTTGATGTGGGCAGGGAGCAGTACTACTGATGGGAGCAATTTGGGATGGGGTTTGATCCTATCACTTGTCAAAGGCTTATCCTAAAATGTTTTTGGTGTGCCTAGTGGTGTCACACCTCTGACCTCTTATCTTAGTGGCTTAGACTCTACAAGGCTGAGCAGTAGAAAACCCAGTAACCATTTTCACACTTGTGGTGGCCGTCAGCTGATCCTGTGGCTGACCTCTCCCTGCTTGGGGGGATTCCTCACCACATAAGTCTTGGTGGGAGGCAGAGCCCACTTCTGTAGGAGCTAAGGAAGCCTGGGCGCCCTTTCCCAGCTCCCTTGAGGCCAGAGTGTGGGCATGTGGCCTTTGCTCACTCTGTGAGCCTTGTGTACCTGTTTTTTGTAATGTAGGTGGGAGCAGTCTTTCTAGAGTCACTGTAACCTCTAGCTTCTGGGGATGTTGTGCCAGAGACCACCTCCCTTTGTCCTAGCTGTTTCTCCTGCCTTCCCACCAGTTTTGTGAGCTACCCAACAGCTTTTCTCTTTCTTTGAGTATAACCTTTTCTTATGTCATTTCTCCCCAATTTTAATGTAAAATTACACACATTTTTCTTTTTTTAATTTTTTACCGAATCATTTGTGATGTAGCTGCAGACATCATGACACTGTACCCTGATGCATCTCTGATGCAGTTACAATGAAATCATGTCCAGTATGTTTTCCACACATTTTCTTCTGTCATGGTAACTAGAGGCAATTTCTAGTTAAGAGTCCTGATGGACATATCATTTGGGAAATTGGCAAGATGTGATGGAAAGAGTAGGTGTTTGGGTACAATACAGACCTGAGTTGAAAATCCCTAGTTTGGCTTTAACTTAACAAAGTCATTTATCTCTCCAAGCCCCTCCTTTCTCATCTGGATAGACACAATGCCTACCTGGTAAAATTGTGAGAATGTGGCATAATGTGTGCAAGGGACATAGCATAATTTCTAGCACCCAGTAGTTGCTCAATAAATATTCATTGAGTGAATGATTGAATGAATAAAGACACTAGGTCAGTGGCTGTCAAACGTGGCTGTACATTAGAACCACCAGGTTAAAAACATCCTGAGGCCAGCCTGCACCCTAGAACAATTGCATCAGAACCTGTGGAACTCAGACAATAGTTTTTTTTTTTTTTTTTTTTTAGATGGAGTCTTGCTCTGTCACCAGGCTGGAATGCAGTGGCGCAATCTCAGCTCACTGCAACCTCTGCCTCAGCCTCCCTAGTAGCTGGGACTACAGGCGCATGCCACCACACCCAACTAATTTTTGTATTTTTAGTAGAGACGGGGTTTCACCATGTTGGTCAGGATGGTCTTGATCTGTTGATCTCATGATTCACCTGCCTCAGCCTCCCAAAGTGCTGGGATTAGAGGCATAAGCCACGGAGCCTGGCCAACATTAGTATTTGTTAAGCTCCCCGTGTGATCTAACATGTAGCCTTGCATGTTGGAGTGTGACCTGTTCTGGTCCCTTGTGTCCTCCTTAGTCAAACTGGAGAAAACAGAAAACTTGTAAGGTAGCTGTGAGATGTGAAAAGACCTAATACATAGTAGGTCTCAGTAAACACCAGCTTCCAATCTCCTCTGCATGTCTTCAGTTAGGTGTAGCCTTCTGTGTAGGTGCAGGAGACACTGAAACATCATGGAAGGTTTGGAGGTGCACTGGGATTCCCCTCCCACCCACTGAAATTTGTGTCCTGTATTAGTTTGCTCTGGCTGCCATTAACCAAGTTCCATGACTGGGTGGCTCAAATGAGAGAAATATACTGTGTCACAGTTCTGGAGACTGGAAGTCTGAGATCGAGGTGTTAGGTTGGTTCCTTCTGGGGCTGTAAGGGAGAATCTGCTCCATGCCGTTCTCCTTTCTTCTGGTCTGCTGGCAGTCTTTGGTGTTTTTTGGCTTGTGGCAGCATAACTCTAGTCTTCACATGATATTCTCCTGTGTCTGTGTCCAAATTTACCCTTTCTGCGAGGACACCAGCCATATTGAATTATAAACTCAGCTTCCCTCAGCATAATCTCATTTTATATGAACTGCAATAATCCTATTTCCAAATAAGGTCATATTCAGAGAGACTGTGGGTTAGGAGTTGAACATATGAATCTGGGAGCAGAGGATGACACAATTCAACCTGTAACCTTTCGTGGAGGGGCCAGTGGAGGTGTGGGAGGGGTTGCAGCAACCCCACATCTATGATCTGGGCTGGTCTCAAGGTAGAGAGCAAAGCTCTGTGCTCAGAATAAGTTGGTGAAGTGTTAGGATAATCCCTCTTACCCTTCCAAAACTTCCCTGAAACCCCCAAATATCTCCCACCAACTTTTCAGCATGCCTGAAATTTCCAGCCAATAATAGTATCATACTTTCTGACTGTAGGACTGTATTTCTGAAAGGTCCTTGTTCAGACCCAAATATTTTATAATACAGAAAAAAAAAAAAAGCCTTGGACTTGGAGACAGAAGACTTGGGTGTCAAGCCAGGGGAGAGATGGGGACAGGAAACTGAGCCACAGAGCATTCAAGATAGACTTGGTCTCCTGGAAAGTTTCACCTAAGGTCTAAATTGAGCCAGTTTCCCACCGCCCTGACTCACACAGGCCATTTTTCCACACTTTGTTCTCCAATTCCGAATCCCTAACCCAGATCCTCCATAAGTAGAAGACTTTTAAGAACCTATACACTCTTGGCAGAAATGAGGGACATAATCAATGCTATGGGCTGAGTGTTTGCCACCCAGTTTATGGTATTTGTCATAGCAGCCCAAACTGACTAAGACAGCCAGCCAAAGGTAAGACAATACATGCTAATCTTTTACTTATGCATATAACACAGTGAAGCTTTCTTTTTAAATGAAATGATGCATAATAATTCATACTTATCTAGGACAGAATGATCTACAAAGTAAGTACTTTTACATACATGACTTCATGCACACCCTCATAGTGTGAGTGAGTCTGTTATTGGCTTCTCTACAGTTTATAGATGAGGAAACTGAGCCTTGAGAGGCCCAAGGTCACAGTGGGAAAGAGCTTGGACTTGGAGTTTAGGTCCAAGGCTCAAATGCCATTCGACTCCACAGACAGTTTACTTTGGACATCTTTAGACCAGGTTTCCATGTTTGTGGACTTCTTTGTCCCATCACAGACGGTTGCACAAATGAAAGCTGTGAAAAGTTCAACAAAGCTTAATTCCAAACAAAACAGATGATGTTTGGGCCAGTGGGCCCTAGACAAGTTCACAGGAAGCTCACGGGGTGAGTACCTGGTGTTGACCAGAAGATGAGATGTAGGCAAGTATAGTAAGAGGAAACAGAAGTAGAAAAAAGCCAAAAGATGGTCTCCTGTTAACTCACTCAACCAACCACAAACATTGCCAGGCACCAAGGGAGATGGCAGGAACTGGGTTTGTGCTTTTGAGGGATTTCCACTTCAGTTGAGGCCATTCGAGGTCTGGGGCTAGCCTGAGCTTGGAGACATGCTCCGCTCAGAGATCAGTGAGGTTCCTCTCTTCTAGATTCTGTCTGAGGGAATGTGGAGGTGCAAATGCTGTAGAACCACTGTGGGATTTTTGTGTTCCAGGCGTGGTTAGAGGTCTGCAGCCCTGTGTCCAGGACACCTCTGTTTGGAGGGAGAGATAGGCCTGCAAGAGTCCAGTTGAGATTGAGCAGTGGTTTCCATGGGTGGAGGGAGCGGAAGCCCAGGAGGTGGTGACTAGTGGAGGTTGTGGTCAGGGACAGACAGCGTGGCTCGTGGCATGCAACTCTCTGGCAGCTCCTTTTCAGCAGTCTCATCCGCCACTCCCTCGCTGACTGGGTTATCCTTCTATCTTCCCATTCATACTTCTCTTTGTGCCTCTTCCCTTGGGTTCTTGAGGAGCTAGATTAGGGGGAAGACTCCTGATTAAAGACTGCCCTGGGAGCCAGTCTATTAGAGATGCCAAAATATCACCGGAGGTATAAAGAGTCAGATATGAAACGCTCCCAGGGAGATGGCTGGATGTGCTGAAAGAAATACAAGATAAGCATCTTGGGATAGGTAGGAATGGGATGGCATGGGGAGAGGGTGAAGTGAGCCTCTCAAGGGGCCTCAACCCCCAAACCTGCCTTCTAAGAAGGGTGGGTTCAAAGCCCAAGGTGCTTTGGTTTTGCCAAGTGGGTATGTGAGTAGGAGTCCTTTGCCTTTTTGCTCCCTGGCTCAGCCTGCCCTCTGAATAAAAGCTGAACAAAATGTTAAGAATCAGTGTGAAAGTGTGTTTGAAAGATTAGGCCAACTAGAAATCCATAGGCTTAGCTCTGATTCCACAAACTACCTAATTATCTCTTCCTTATCCTGTTTCTCCCATCAGTGGTGAGTAGTGGCCCCACCTGTAGGCTGGCAGGTCCATGGGAGCCCCTTCCCTTCACTGGTATGCCATCCAGCCCTGTCCAGCAGTTGCTACTGGCCTCATTATTAAAACTAGGCCCTGGCTCTTCCCTAGACCAATCAAACTCCTCCAAATCTACTCCCCCATTGGCAAATAGATCATTGAAGTTGCATCTGGAACTGAAGGGGTTACAAGCTCTCTCCAGGTTGGCCATAGGGCTATATTGGTATCTACTAAGGGCTATATTGGTATCTACTTTATTCAATAACAAGATATTGAGTGCCTTCTGTGTGCAAATCCCTGCTCAAGGGATGGTAGAAGACTCTAGACTCATTTTTTTAAAAAGTTGGCCAGGTGCAGTGGCTCACGCCTGTAATCCCAGCACTTTGGGAGGCCAAGGCAGGTGGATCATGAGGTCAGGAGATCGGGACCATCCTGGCTAACATGGTGAAACCCCATGTCTACTAAAAATACAAAAAATTAGCTAGGTGTGGTGGTGGGCGCCTGTAATCCCAGCTACTCAGGAGGCTAAGGCAAGAGAATGGCGTGAACCCAGGAGGCGGAGCTTGCAGTGAGCCGAGATCGCGTCACTGCACTCCAGCCTGGGCGACACAGCGAGACTCTGTCTCAAAAACAAAACAAAACAACCCCCCCCCAAAAAAAAACCCAAAAAACACACTTGCAGCCAAATGTACCTAATGGAGGAGGTGCATGTCAGAATCACATGGAAAGCTTTTCCAAATCCCCATGCCAGAGCTGAATCAGGTTCACAGATTGGGCCCAGGTCTTTGTGGCATGGCACAGTTTAGAGTGGAGCTTTTATTTATGCCCTTGGGTGTGAAGCAATGGGCCAGTGTGAGAGGCAGGCAGGTGTACCATGAACTAGAAGGCAAGGCCAAGCATAGCCATCGCCAGAGAGAGAGATAAGCAATCTCTCTACTACTACACCCTACTCTCCTTCTACTACTCTCTGAGAGTGTAGACTAGGAAAGAAAGGTAAATATTTATAGAGAAGCATCCTGGGACAAAGAAGGTAAAGTGTGCTCCCCAAGAAGCATAAACCTGAAGGATAATATCAGCTGTTGATTCTTTGCTCCCACTGAGCACACAGTGATAGAACACTGGGGTTCAACACCAGGTTCCTGCCCTCAAGCAGCTGGCAGCCTGATGGGGCAGGGAGATAAGACATTGCATGTGTGTAACTACAACACAAGGTTGTTTTATTTTAGAGGGGACAAACAGAATCCCATGACAACCCAGAGAGTGTCCTAATTTGCAGATTGGGGAGGGCATCCTGGAGAAGCTGGCCTGTCAGCTAGAACATGTGCCAGGCCCAGGTGACAGCATGACAAATGCCTAGAGGTAGGGTATTGGGGAGACAGGTGTCTGGAAGAAGGCCAGTGGTGTTTTGGGGCTGGATCCCAAGCTGCTGTGGGGAGGAGGCTTAGAGTGAAATAAGAATGAAAAAGTTGGCTGGCATCGGATTGTGGAGGCCTTGAAAGCCTTGCTAAAGTGTATGGACTTTATTTGTAAGTAATGAGGAGTCACTAAGGGTTTTGAAGCACCTGGCGTAAGGGCAGAGGACAGCCTGGTGGGGAAAGAGAGGAGCAGTGGGGAGATGCCAAGGAAGTGTGGCCCTGTTTCAGGGATGAAACCATGGGTGTACAATAGCAAGAATGAGTCAGCTCTGAAAGCCACTAGACAGGCATAGTCCTTTGGACCTGGCTGTGGAAGTTGAGGGAAAGAAAACACAGGCCTCCAAGAGGACTTGAGGTTTGGAGTGTGGGTGGGTAGGAGGAAGCTAGCACCATCCACCAAATAGGAGGAGGACACTTTAGGTGCAAAGTGATAAATCTGAAATCAGCTCACTATCCACCTGGGAAGGTTGAGATGTTGGAAAAGTCCACCCTAGATGCCTTCACCAAGGTGGGTGTTCATCAAGGTAGGTGAGCCTTTGGGGTTGGGTTGTTGGCCCCTGGAGGGTAGCAACTGTATCTCATTCATCCTTGTATTATCTTAGTGCAGAAGGCAGCACTGATTATATTCATTCCTTCAATCAAATATTTATGAGCTACATTTTTAAGAGCCAATTCATGGGCTAGGACTTGGATCCAGGATACAGAACATTTCTCCAGTCTAGTTGTGGATTTTTAGAATCCAGATTTCAACATGACCTGGCTTATCTCAGGGTATGGTGACTTTTGTCTTCCAGACAGCCTCATCCAGCAGTACCTGAGGAATACAGAGCCAGGCGCCTCCAGAGTGAATAAACCAGTTGGGACAACCCTACAGTCAGGCAAGGGAGGCACTGTGTTGTCAGCATCATGCAGTTATCACACACATTGAGCTTTAGGCCCTGTAAAGTCTTCAAGGAAGCACCTTTCCCAGAATCCTTTCATGTCTTAGAACCTTCTGAACCAAGCATTGATTAGAAACACACTTCTAAATGAAGGAGCGTGCAAGATGAACTCAGAGTTCAAGAAATGTTTTTCTGGATGGCAATATAAAATTCCCAGGTAGGAAGCCACTTTCCCGCAGATAAGAGGCTGGCGGGACCCACGGTGTAATGAATCATCTTCACTGCACGCCTGCAGTGGAGGTGACGGCCCCACCCTGATGTGTTCTGCAATGCTCCTTCCAGGCCCGCTTCTCCATGACCCCAATTCCAGTCCCCTGTCCACCTGCTCCTGCAGCGCCACAGGCCCCTCAGTAGAAGGAGGCACCCTCATAGGCGAAGGCACCAGGGGAGTGGGGGACTGGGGCTGGGCTGGGTGCCTGCAGCCGGCAGAACCAGAACTGCCGGAGGACATGTTTCAGGTGTGTGCGGAACTTGACCCCCACGAAGACATAGAGCACCGGGTTAAAGCAGCAGTGGGAGAAGGCGAGGTTGCGGCAGATGAGCAGGGCATATTCCAGCTGATGTTTGGCCTCGCAGCTCCGGATGATCTGGGTGCGAAACAGTGTCTGCAGAAACAGGGTGAAGTTGTAGGGACCCCAGCTGAGGAAGTAGGCCACCACGATGGCGAAGATGAGCTTGACTGTGCGGTGGCGCCGCTTGGAGCGTGAGCGGAACAGGGTCCTGAGGATCTCCACGTAGCAGAACAGGATGATCCCCAGCGAGAGCAGGAAGAAGAGGTTGTGCTGGTAGACAGAGGTGAGGTACCACGTGAGTTCGGAATAATGACAGCCTGAAGAAAGCACCTTGTGGAAGACGGCGTCGAGGATAGAGGACAGGATGCTGGCTACCCACACAGCCGTGGTCACCAGCACCCGGCAGCGGAGGGTGGGGACACGCAGGGTGGAGAGGGGGCTCACTACCGACAGGTAGCGGTGGATGGTCATGATGGTCAGGAAGAAGATGCTGCTGTAGAGGCTGATGGAGAAGATCATATTGAGGAGCTTGCAGAGGAAGTCTCCCAGCACCCAGCCCCAGTGGTATGGGGAGATCCACACAGGCAACAAGCAGGCGAACACCAGGTCTGAGAGGCACAGGTTGAGGATGAAGATGTTGGTGAGGGACTCCAAGCTCTCATACTTCACCAGGACCCACAGCACCAGGCTGTTGCCCACTAGGCTGAGGAGAAACACCAGGCAGTACAGGATGGTGGTGGCGAGGGTAGCAAAGGCCCAGGCCTGGTTCTCACACAGCTGGCTCTCAAGGTCATAGTAAAAAAAGGTGGTGGTCTCTGGGTTGCCTGAGGACTCCATCTGGACCAGATGGCAGGGACGTTTAGAGCATCTGAAATGATAGAGACATGGAGTTTAAAGCTATGTGGTGGCTGGGTACAGTGGCTAACACCTGCAATCCCATCACTTTGGAAAGGCCAAAGGGAGAGGATTGCTTGAGCCCAGGAGTTTGAGATCATCTCAGGCAATATAGTGACACCTCTGTCTCTACAAAAAATTTAAAAATTACCTGGGTATGGTGGCACATGCCTATAGTCCCAGCTACTCAGGAACCTGGGGGGTGTGGAAAGATTGCCTGAGCCCAGGAGGGCGAGACTGCAGAGAGCTGTGATCAGGCCACTGCACTGCAACCTAGGTGACAGAGAAAAACCGTTTCAAAAACAAACAAACAAAAAAACCCAAAAAAGATGCCAGACTCTTAGTTAATTCTCTTCTGGATCAGAGAAAAGACCTGGAATGGGAAGGGGATTCTCTGCAGAATGTGTTTTCCCCACAAGAGATAGCTTTGCAGGACCATTTCAAAATATGTCTATTTGTCATGTTGGTATCTTATTGCTACAAAGAGTCTATTTTATCAGGCTTAAGGACTGCTTTAATGTTAATGTTGGTCAGCTGTGCTGAATTACAAAAAGAGGAGCGTATAATGAGGCATGTCTGACCACCTATTCCCATCATGGCCTGAACTAGTGTTTCTTTAGAATGCCCTTCCTTGGCAGAGGAGTCCATTCTGTTAGTTGTGGGAGGCTTAGAATTATATTTTTTATTTATACAACTTAAATGCCTGTTAAGACAAACAACAAATAACCAATCAACACTTTTCAGAAAAATGAAACAAAATCCAGAGTCTACACATCATAACAATGTTTAGGACACAATCCAGAATTACTCAGCATATAAAGAAATAGGAAAATGTGACCCACACTCAAAAGAAAAGACAACCAAACAGCTGCCTGTGAGAGGAGCCACATGTTGGAATTTGTAAATATGTATCAAAATGTAACCATTATACCTGTTCTCAAGGAAGTAAAGGAAACTATATTCATAATGAATGGAGAGATGGAAAATCTCAGCAGAGAAAGAAAAGTTATATAAAAGACCCAAAAGGAATTGGAAATCAACAAGATATCTAGAAAAGCTTCAATAATTTGGAAATAATTAAAAAACAACAACAACAACAACAAACAAACCCAGCGCTTGTGACATCATGGCGCCGTGCGTCGCCGCGCGTCGCCGCGGCTGCGGCGCAGGGGGCGGGCCGGCGTCGCGGGGGCCTGAGGAGGAAGTGGTGAGCTTGTTGCTCCCTCCGCGCCCACTGCTGGTTCTAGGGGCGCAGAGAAGCTGCAGTCTCTGCGGCTGCGTCGCGCTGGCCTACAGTGCCCTCCATGTTCCCTGGCGCCACCGCTCCCCTTCCTAAGGCCGCTGCTGTCTATGGAAGTAATGGAAGGACCCCTTAACCTGGCTCATCAACAGAGCAGACGAGTAGACCGTTTATTAGCTGCAGGCAAATACGAAGAGGCTATTTCTTGTCACAAAAAGGCTGCGGCATATCTTTCTGAAGCCATGAAGCTGACACAGTCTGAGCAGGCTTATCTTTCACTGGAATTGCAAAAGGATAGCCACATGAAACAGCTCCTCCTCATCCAAGAGAGATGGAAAAGGGCCCAGCGTGAGGAAAGATTGAAAGCCTAGCAGAACATAGACAAGGATGTGGCTACCCATATTCAGGCATCTCACAAACCCTCTGCGGAGGATGCGGAGGGCCAGAGCCCCATTTCTCAGTACAGCACTTCCTCAGAGAAACGCTTGCCTGACATTCAGCGGATCTTTGGCAAGGATCCAGACACAGTACTATATTTACTTCAGCAAAAGAGTGAGCCAGCAGAGCTATGTATTGGAAGAAAAGCCCCAGAAGATGATAAATCAATTATAGAGGAGCAGGCAACCAAAATTGCAGATTTGAAGAGGCATGTGAAATTTCTTGTGGCTGAGAATGAAAGATTAAGGAAAGAAAATAACTAAAGGCTGAAAAGGTCAGACTTCTAAAAAGGTCCAGTAGAAAAGGAGCTGGATGTAGGTGCTAATTTTGTAGAAATGTCAGTGTTACGGAGCTTGCCACCACATTCAGAAACTGCTACAGCCTCCTCAACCTGGCAGAAGTTTGCAGTAAATGCCGGGAAAGCCAAGGACATTCCAATCCCCAGTTTTCCTCCCTTGGATTTTACATCTCCAGAACTTCCCCTTATGGAACTTCCTGAGAATATTCTGAAAGGATTTATTAATAATTAAAATGGAAGGCCACAGAAGAGGGGAGAAGACGAAATCATACAGTAACAGTTAATCCGGAAAAAAAAAATGAAAAGGGAACCACATAGAAGGGGCATCCTGGTCCCGGAAATGCTTAATCTTCTGGTGAACTGTGGGAGAAGAGGCATTGCTAGGACTTGGGAAACAGCCACTGTGAAATGTGTTGCATATCTCATTCACTGACTTGGGCTAATGATTCCAATTTGACAGACACTAAACTCATGGAGGTTCAGTTTCTCCTGATAACAAATCAAATGGCTACCTGGAATAATTTTTTTCAAGCAACAATTATTTTTCTTATCTTCAGGGTTAAAATGTATAAAATATGTTATGTGTAATCTATAATGCCATAAATGATAATGCAAAACCTAAATAATATGGTGGCCTGAGGGGCTGCCTTGTATTTGAAACATGCTTTCTATCATGTATTGATTGTATGCGTTTTGTTAATGCCTATTTTGTTTGTTTAAGGTGTGTATCTTACACACCTTATTTGTTAGTTGTAAGATATACACCTTAATTGTTAGTTATGCTTTTTTAAGCAAATTACTAGTTTACATAATTAGGGTGCATTTTAAGTTCTAACTTTGTTTATTGTATAATGCATCATTTGAAAATACCAAGGAGGAGATATCCTTTGTTTTTGATGATGCATGAGTGCAAGTAATGCTAGTTGGCAGTATTTGATTGTAAGAAATCAATAAAGTAATTGTGTTTTATTGATAAAAACCCAACTGACTTCTAAAGAATCTGAGTCAAAGAAGAAATCAAAAGGCAAAGTATAACATATTTTGAACTGGTAATAATGAAAATACCACATATCAAAACTCATGAAATGCAACTAAAGCAGTACTTGGAGAGAAATTTATAGCTTTAAATGCTTGTATTAGAAAGAATAAATGTCTACAATCTAAGACTTAAATCAGTGACATAAGCTAGAATTAGAAGAGCTAATTAAAGTCAAAGTAAGTGGAAGGAAGGCATTAATAAAAATAAAAGAAATAAAATAGAAAATGAACAAGATCAAAATTGGTTGTTTAACAACATTTTAATACATTGATAAAATCAGCAAAGAGCAGTGGCTCATGCCTATAATTCCAGTGCTTTGAAAGGCTGAGGCAGGAGAATCCCTTGAGGCCAGGAGTTTCAGGCTGCAGTGAGCTATAATGGTACCACTGCATTCCAGTCTGGGTGTCAGAGCAAGACCCTGTCTCAAAAGAAAGAAAGAGAGAGAGAGAGAGAGAGAGAGACCAAAAAATTGATGAAGACTTATCTAGATTGATTAAGAACAAAGAGGAAATATGTTATAGATCTTATAGACTTTACAAGAATAACAAATAAATATTATGATCAATTGTATGTTAAAAAATCCAACAACTTAAATGAAATGGATGAATTTCTTTTAAAATCCAACATATCAAAACCGACATGGGATGATATGGCAAATGTGAATAACCCTACATTTGTTATAGAAATATAATTAACTATAAATCCTTACCACAAAGAAAACGTTAGAACTAGAGGATTTTTCTAGTGATTTTTAAAAAACATTTGGGGAAGAAATAACACCAGTTTTACACAGACTATCAGAAATAAAGGATGGAATCTTTTCTAACTCCTTTTATGAGGCCAGAATAACCCTGATACCAAAATTAGACCAACAAATTACAACAAGAGAAAACTACAGAACAATATTCCTCAAGAACATAGAAAAATTCTTAACAAAATATTGGCAGATCAAATCCAGCAACATTTTAAAAGAATAATATAACATGACCAAGTTGAGTTTATCCCAGAAATATGAGATTGTTTCAATACATGAAAATCGATTTAAGTCACTATATCAATAGAATAAAGACAAAAACTATATGATCTTTTCTGATAAATGCAGAAAAGCATTTGACAAAGCTCAACACCCTTTGATGATATAAACTCTCAGCAAATTAGAAATAAAAGGGATATTGTACATCTATAAAAATCATTCATTTTTTTGCTGGTTATTAATTCATTTACTGAAAAATTTCAGAGGCAGTCATGTTCTAGGCCTGGAAGGCTTTGGGGATAAAAAGGAAAATGATGTCAAATCTCAAACCTCTCCAAGTTATATTCAGTGGCCTGGCTCCCTTTTGCTGGTTGTCTCTCCCCCTCCCCATCTCCGTGGCCCACCTCAACTCTAAGGGAGTGAATTTAGCTTTCTGGAGTACAATATAAATTAGATTGAGAAAGACAGCTCTAAATTATACAACCACCAGTAATAACAAGGCCTTACGTAAAGATATGTAGCCAAATAAACCTCTCTACTTCTTTCAGCATAAGAAAAATATTATTTATATGTTAGGTCTACTTAAAGTATGGTTCCCAGATCCATTTTCTTTTCTTTTCTTTTTTTTTTCTTTTTTTTTGAGATGGAGTCTTGCTCTGTCCCCCAGGCTGGAGTGCAGTGGTGCATTCTTGGCACTGCAAGCTCTGTCTCCTGGATTCATGCCATTCTCCTGCCTCAGCCTCCCCAGTAGCTAGGACTACAGGTGCCCACCACCATACCTGGCTAATTTTTTGTATTTTTAGTAGAGACCAGGGTTTCACCGTGTTAGCCAGGATGGTCTCAATCTCCTGACCTCATGATTCACCTGCCTCTGCCTCCCAAAGTGCTGGGATTACAGGTGTGAGCCACTGTGCCCAGCCAATTTTTCTTTGATTTTTTTTTTTTTTTTTGACACAGGGTGTTGCCCTGTCACCCATGCTGGAATGCAGTGGTGTGATCACATCTCAACCTCCTGAGCTCAAGTGATTCTCTCACCTTAGCCTCCTGAGTAGCTGGTAGTACAGACGTGTGCTACCACACCTAGCTAATTTTTGGGGGGTATTTTTTGCAGAGATAGGGTCTCATCATGTTAGGTGAGGAACTCCTGGACTCAAGAAATCTGCCAGGCTAATCTGGAACTCCTGGACTTAAGCAATCTGCCCACCTTGGCCTCCCAAAATGCTGGAATTACAGGCATGAGCCACTGCACCCAACCCAGATCAGCTTTTCTGAAGAGAATGCAGATTCTTGGGAAATCCCCACACCAAAGGAATCAGAGCCTCCAGAGGTAGCTCAGGAATCAGCATATTTACTAGCCCTCCAGGTGGTTCTGATGTGCAGCAAAGCTTAAGAACTCCTGATACAGGCTATTACAATTAAAGGAAAACGTACGTTTAAAATGTTTGTAAAGGAACTCACCCGAATCTACACCTCTTTACATGCGTCTTGAGGCAGAAATGGTGCTTCTGTGTTTCATATTTCACTTAAAGAAACTGAAACACCTGTCCTACCCAGAAGGCTAGAGGAGGAGGATGCGAGGAGTCCCAGAGGGAGCCAGGGAGCCAGAGAGATACAGGTAGTAAGAAAAGAGGAAGAAAGAAGCCAGCCAGGCAAGCAGTTAAGAGTGGATCCTTGGTGGAACTCCTTCAAACCAAGAACAGCCTGAAAATCAAGGTGCAAGCCCCAGATAAAGAAAAGAGCCTGCATGTTTGAATAGAAACCCCTACTCTGTGAATCCAGATGAACAAATCCCACTCCTTTTTTGAACACATATCCCTCTCCTTGGCATGGTTTTGTCTCATTTCACACGCTTCCTCCCAACTGGTCCTTACCTTTTACCTATTTTACATATACCTATCTTTCTGTGATTAGCTGCTGGCCAAATTTTCATTTGCATAAAGTGTAATGTCACATCAGCCCCTGATTGGTCCTGGGCCAAGGTCTCAGGCCAAGCCTTCACTTCAGCCCCCAATTGGTTCTTTACACTATTGTACCTCTTCCTGAGTAGTGCTTTTTCCAAGCCTACCCATAAACCAATCAGCATGTATTTCCTTATTCTAAGCCTGTAAAAACCTGTAACTCAGCCTTATAGCTATCAGCCCTCTTTTGGGTCCCCTCTCTTTGCTGAGAGCTTTTCTGTGGCTTATAAATCCAACTCTGCCTTATTCACTCTCCAGTGTCTGTGTGCCTTATTTTTCTTGGTCTTGGGACAAGAACCTGGAGCTCACCAGTAGGGGAGTAAAAGAGCTGTAACACTCACTCCCACTCACCAAACAACAGGAGTGAAAAAGCCACAACAGTAGGAAACAGTTTTTCCACATCCTTAATGAGTAAAGATTTTGAGCACGTTTTTGTATGTGTATTGGTCATTTGTGTATCTCTTTGTAGAAGTGTCTATTCGGAACCTTTGCCTTTTAAAAATTTGAGTTATTAGTCTTTTTATTAAATTGTAAGAGTTATTTCTTGGATACTGGATCTTTATCAGAGGTATGATTTAAAAATAATTTATCTCATTCTGTGGGTTCCTTTTTAATTCTTCATGGTGCCCTTTGACAACAAACACTTTAAATTTTCTGTTTTCTTTTCTTTCTTTCTTTCTTTTCTTTCCTTTCCTTTCCTTTCCTTTTTTTTTTTTTTTTTTGAGGCAGGCTCTCACTCTGTCACCCAGGCCTGAATTCAGCAGCATGATCATCTAGCTCACTATTGCCTTGAACTCTGGAGCTCAAGAGGTACTCTCGCCTCAGTGTCTCAGGCAGCTAAGACTATAGGTGCACAGCACCACATTCAGCTAATTATTTTACTGTTTTTGTAGAGATAGGGTCTCACTATATTGCCCAGACTAATCTTGAACTCCTGGCCTCAAGTGATCCTCCTGCTTTGGCCTCCCAAAGCTCTGAGATTATAGACGTGAGCCACCATGCCTGACCTGTTTTTAACTTTCATGAAATGTAATTTATAAATTATTTCTTTTGTTGCTTGTGATTTTGCTGTTGCAGTTAAGAAATCCTTGCCTAGTCAGGTTACAGGGATTTATAGCTATGACTTAGCTATAACTTTCAGTTATATTCCACTGGTCTTTGCATCTATCCTTGTCAGTACCATAGAGTCTTGATTACCTTTGTAGTAAGTTTTGAAATCACAAATCCTCCAACTTTGTTCTTTCTTCTATTCAAGATTAGAGACATATAGATCAATGAAATACAATGGGGAAAGCCATACATCTATGGTCAATTGATTTTTTTTTTGTTTTGAGACAGGTTCTCACTCTGTTGCCCAGTCTGGAGTGTAGTGGTGTGACCATGGCTCACTGTAGCCTCCATCTCCCAGGCCTAAGTGATTCTCCTACTTCAGCCTTCCGAGTAGCTGGGAGTACAAGTGCACACCAACATGCCTGGCTAATTTTTGTAGAGACAGAGCTTCACCATATTTCCCAGGCTGGTCTTCAACTCCTGGGCTCAAGTGATCTGCTTCCCTCAGCTTCCCAAAGTGCTGGGACTGTCAACTGATTTTCAACAAGGGTCAAAAATCAAGACCAGTTACAAGGCCATTCAGTGTTAAAAGAATATTCTTCTCAACAAATGGTGCCAGGAAAACTAGATAGTCATATACAAGAAAAAGTTGTACTCTTACCTCACATCATATACAAAAATTAACTCAAAATGGATTAAAGAGTCAAATGCAAGGACTAAAAAACCTGTAACACTTTTGTGTGTCAAAGGACACTATCAAGAAATTTAAAAATAATTTTGATGGAAATTGCATTGAATTTATAGATCAATTTGGGGAGTATTGCCATGTTAACAATATTGAGTCTTCCAATCCGGGAACACTGAAAGTCTTTCCATTTACATAGGTCTTTCTTCTTTAGTTTTTTTTCCACATTATTTTTTGGTTTTCAGTGAGTAGATTTTGTGCACTCTTGGTTAAATTTATTCCTAAGTATTTTTATGCTACTGTAAATGGAATTGTTTTCTTAATTTCATTTTCAGATTGTTCATTGCTAGTGTATAAAAATACAACTGATTTTTATATATTGATCTTATACCCTGAGCTTATTTATTAGCTTTAATAGTTTTTTGGGTTTTTTTGGTGGATTCTTTCAGTTTTCTATGTACTATAAAGTCATGATATCTGCATATAGAAATAGTTTCACTTCTTCCTTTCCAATCTGGGTACTTTTCCCCCCTACCATGTTTAGTTGTCCTGGCTGGAACTGCCAGTGCAATGTGAAATAGGAGAGGACAATGGACATCATTGTCTTGTTTCTGATCTTAGGAGAAAAACTTCTAGTCTTTCACTACAAGTATGATGTTAATTGTGGGTTTTTAATACATGCCTTTTATCAGATTAAGGAAATTCCCCTCTGTTTCTAATTTGTTGAGTGTTTTTATCATGAAATGGTATTGGGTTTTGTTAAATGCTTATTCTGCATCTCTTGAGTTTATTGTATGGAAATACCACAGATTTTTTTTATTCCTTCACCTATTGAAGGACATCTTGGTTAATCCTATTTCTTAGAAATTATGAAAAATACTTTATACACTATACACTAAGTATAAAAAAGTATTTCATACACTATATGTATTTGAATGCAGGTTTTTGTTTACACATGGTTTTGAGCTCAGTTATAACTAGGAGTGTGATTGGATTATATGATAATCATGGCAGTGGTGGGCCATCCAGAGCAGCTGCTACCATCATGCCAGCTGCAGTGGGGAGGCATTAGCGGTGGTGGCAGGAGCAGCGGCAGGAGCAGCAGAGGGGGTGGTGGGACCTCTGTGCTCTGTGTCCCCATACTCTGCATCCCTGAGGCAGCTTACTGCACCACTCCCACCCCTGCATGGCCAGGCAGGACCTGCTGTTAGGCCTGGAGCCTCTGCCACAGCCTCAACCTCACTCCCTGCCATGTTCTGGGAGCCTGTGAGAACCTGGCCAAAAGCGTAGCTGGGACTTGCAGGGCTAGCCCTGGGAGTGTCAGGTTCATATGTGTGGGGTTGGCCAGGGCCACCGTGCCACCTGCACCTTGCCCAGAACCACTGTGGGGAAAATGCGGAGAGGAGGTGTCGCTGGGGCTGCATGCTCCACAGAGCCAGCAGGAGCTGGGGACAAATGGGAGCCCTGCCCCTTTGAAGTTGGTGGGACATGGAACTCCCCAGGCACAGCTGCAGCTGCCAAAGCCATGGCTGTGACTTGGGCACCCCTGTGCTCTTGGGAACTAGGAACAGGCAGGAGCCCCGCCCTCCAAGGCACTGCTACAGCCACCCTGCTGTGGCTATGGATCCAGGCATCTCTGCACTCGCAGGGGCTTGGGAAGTTCCCCCCGCCCACAGGCTTGGAAGTACCTGCTCCTGCTGCTTGGCTTCTCTCTGCTGTCACTGCCTGCTCTGATCTTGGAGTAAGGTTGGGGCCAAGCTTGGGTGCTGTTGCAACGTGGCCGGGTGTGTGCATGCTTGGGGCAGTGCTGACATGCCAGGCCCTGTCACCTTGGCCCCCTCTGGACTTTGGGCACTGATGAGCACAGGAGGGAGGCTGAGGAGGGGGGCGCTGAGGGCAGCTCATTGCTGACCTGCAGGCAACCCTTGGCATGAACAGATTGAGTGCCATAAACAGTGGTGGGAGGCCAACAAGCTCCTGGGCAGCCAGGTCCCTGGTGAAGCCCCACCTTCAAGCTGGGGAAAGCCTGAAGCCAGGTGGCTGAGCTGACAGTCCTATGAACCACAGGGGGACCTTTTGGAGCCTTTCCCTGTGCCGGCCCATGGCCGCCCATGGACCAATCAGCATGTACTTTCTCCCCTCTGCTGCCCATGAAAACCCTGTACTCAACCAGATTTGGGAAGAGGATGGAGAGATGACAAAGAGATGATGGGATGACCTGCCTAAGAGAGGCTACCCACTCTAGGGCCTCCTCTCTGCGGACAGCTGCAGAGACAATGGGATAACCTGCCAGCAGAGAGGAGCTTCCCACTCCAGCGTCTCCTCTCTGGTAGGAGCTGAACACTCATTGCAGCACCCTGGCTGCAGAAAAGAGCTACGCACTGTGGGTCTGCGCTGAGCTGTTCTATTGCTTGATAAAGCTCTTCATCTTGTTCATGCTCCACTTCTCTGCATACTTCATTCTTCTGGTTCGCAGGACAAGAACTTGGGACCCACCAAATGGCGAGGCTAAAAGAACACAAACAGGGCTGAAACAAGCCCCCTGCTTGCCACATGGGCAAAGAGGAGAGAAAAGCTGTGGTCCTTTGGGGATCCCAGACCTGGGTGCTCCCCAAGCCAGGACTGTGACTTCCTCTTTGGGACCTTGTGGTTCCTGGCATCTCCAAGCTTCCATGTACCACTGCAGTCCCTTATGCTAGCGGGGGAAGCTGCTTGTGATGCATCTGGTCCAGTCACAGCTTCACAGAGAGCCAGCACCCAGGCTGGCACCTATAGCTGCCTGCCCCACAGCATAGCTGGCGTGTCTGACTATGCAATGCTGGGCCCCACACTTGCTCACACAGCCCTTGCTGCTTCATGCCTGACTCCCAGTCTCCCTTGGAGGTATGGGATACAGGCTGGTAGTGTGAGCTGAGTGCAGCATGCCAGGCAGGACGAGCCCAGTGGGCCTGAGGAAAACTTGGGCAAAGGCACCACTGGCCACAGGTTACCAGCCAGAAAAGACACCCCCCAAAGTTCTTGTAACAATAAGACTATGTTTAGCTTTGTAATAAACTGTAAAACTGTCTTCCAAAGTGGCTGGATCATTTTGCATTTCCATCATCAATGAATGAGCATTCTCACTGCTAGACATCCACATTCACGTTAGCATTTCATGTCAGGTTCTAAAAAATTTATCCATTCTAATACATGTATAGGGGTATCTCATTGCCATTTTAATTTGTAATTCTATAATGACATATGATGTTGAGCATCTTTTCATATGCAATTTCGAATCTGTCTATTATCTGTGGTGAAGTGTCTGTTCAGATATTTTGTTCTTTTTCTAAATTGGATTGTTTTCTTACTGAGTTCTAAGAGTTATTTGCATATTTTGGATATAAGTCCTATATCCAAAATTTTTTCAAATATTTTCTCCCAGTATCTGGCTTGTCCATTCTTTTAACAAGTTTTTTTTGTAGTGCAAAAGTTTTAAATTGTAATAAACTCTAATTTATTACTTTTCTTTCACAGTATTGTATCAAAAACTCATCAATTTGGGGTCCTACCTAGGTATCAGAAAAAGAAGATAAAAATTAAAGAAAAACAAAAATAATAAAAACTCATAAAAAATCCAAGTTCATCTAGATTTTCTCCAGTGTTACTTGCTAGAAGTTTTGTACATTTGCATTTTGCATTTAGATTTAGATGCATTTTGAGTTTTTTGTGAAAGGTGTAAGATCTGTGTGTAGATTCCTCTTTTGCATGCACATGTACAATTGTTCTAGCACCACTTGTTGAAAATATCCTTTATCCATTTAATTACCTATGACCCTTTGACAAAAATCAGTTGACTATATTAGTGCAAGTCTATTTCTGGGCTGTCTCTTATGTTCTTCCAGTATTCTTTCACCAGCGTCACACTATCTTGATTACTATAACTTTATATAAAGTCTCAAAGTTTGGTAGTGCTAGGGCCCTGACTTTGTTCTTCTTCAGTTTTTTGTTAGTTGTTCTAGGTCTTTTGTCTTTCTAAACAAGCTTTACAATCAGTTTGTTGATATTCACAAAATAAATTGCTGGGTTTTGATGGGGATTGCATTATATCTACAGATCAAGTTAAAAATTGCCATCTTGACAATATTGAGTCTTCTTATCCTTAAATGCGGAATATTGCTCCATTTATTTAGGTCTTCATTGATTTCTTTTATACAGTTTTATAATTTTCCTTAGATAAATTCTGTATCTATTTTATTAAATTGATGCCTAGGCATTTAAAATTTTTTGGTGCTAATGGAAATGGTTTTGTTTTCAATTTCAAATTTCAAGTGTTCATTGCTGTTTTTTCTTTTTTTTTGACAGTCTTACTCTGTTTGTTGCCAGGCTGGAGTGCAGTAGTGTGATCCTGGCTCACTGCAACCTCCGCCTCCCGGGTTCAAGCGATTCTCCTGCTTCAGCCTCTGGAGTAGCTGAGATTACACGTGCTTGCCCCCATGCCCAGCTACTTTTTTTGTATTTTTAGTAGACAGGGTTTCACCATGTTGGTCAGGATGGTCTCGAACTCCTGACTTCGGGTGATCCACCCCCCTTGGCCTCCCAAAGTGCTGGGATTACAGTTGTGAGCCACTGCACCTGGCCATTGCTGGTATTTAGAAGAGCAAAGGTCTTTTGTATATTAGCTTTGCCTTCTGTAGGCTTGCTATATAAATTTCAGGATTTTTTTTTGTGCATTCTTTGAGATTTTATACTATGAGAACCATGTCATCTACAAACAAAGATATTTTTGTCTCTTCTTCCCCAGTCTTTATACCTTTCATTTCCCTTTATTTGTTTGTTTTATTGCAACAGCTGGATGTTCAGTACAATGTTGAATAGGAATGGTGACAGAGGACATCCTTGATGTGCTCCTATTCTTAGGGGAAACGCATCCAGTTTCTTACCCTTAAGAATGTTAGTTTTAGGTTTTCTTTAAAAAATTATATAAATATATGGGTACAAGTATATAGTTTTGTTACATGCACATATTGCATAATGGTGAAGTTAGGGTTTTTATGATATATACCACCTGAATAATGTACATGGTACCCACTATCTAATTTCTCATAATGAAACTGACCCAACAGTCCCATAAAGAGCTTTTTTGATAAACAAGCCTCTGGTTTTAAAGCTTAAACCTTGTATTTGTTTTACCTGAGTTTCTTCCTCAGGAGAGACCTTTCAGGCCTCTCAAAAAAAAAATAACCACCAGAAACTCACCATATCACCACATCCACATAATGAGATGCCAGACCTCTCATTCATCATGATTGCCTCCTTGCCCCTCCATAGTTCCTGTTTTCTTTTTCTTTTGAGACAGAGTCTCACTCTGTTGCCCAGGCTGGAGTGCAGTGGTGTGATCTTGGCTCACTGCAAACTCTGCCTCCCAGGTTCAAGTGATTCTCCTGCCTCAGCCTCCCAGGTAGCTGGGATTACAGGTGCTCACCACCACACCCTGCTAATTTTTGTATTTTTAGTAGAGACAGGGTTTCACCATGTTGGTCAGGCTGGTCTGAAATTCCTGACCTCGTGATCTGCTCACCTCTGCCTCCCAAAGTGTTGGGATTACAGGTGTGAGCCACCATGTCTGGCCCCATAGTTTCTGTTTTCTTACACATTGTTACATTTCTTCCCTGCTGTGTAAACATCTCCTTTTAGTCAGGGAGATGGATTTGAGACTAAGCTCCTATTTCCTCAGTTGCAGCACCTGATTAAAGACTTCTTCCTCGGCAATAATTGTCTCAGTCTTTGGTTTTCTGTGCCATGAGAAACGGGACATAGACCAAACTCCTGGTGTTTCAGTAACAGATTTTGGTTCCCTGACCACAACGTGTTGCCACAATTGCTCATTGCTCAGCTTCCATGGGCCAGGAGTCTCAAAAGCCCTCCTAAGCAGCTTCCCACTCAGTTTTGGTTGGAGGTAAGTTTCAGTCTGTCTCTGGCCTCACTATAGCTGGTCTCAACTGTGTTCCTAATTGCCTACGAAGAATTGTCTTTGAAATTTGACATCTGCATCCCGATAGGTGAGTGTCCTTTGTGGGCCCAGACAGCAGGAGATGCTCCTCTCAATTTGGGACATTTTTGAAAGAATTTCCATTTGCAGTTGAACAAGCCCAACTGACAGAGAGGGAAGCACCCTGACTGTTTCACTACAGACACTCTTGGGGGCTTGTTTGTAATTGTTTGTGCGTGTGTCCAGGCAAGTGAGTGTCTTTTGTGGGTACCAGATAGCAGGATGTGCTCCTCTCAATTTGGGAAATTCTTAAGGAATGTTTGTTTGCAGGTTGATTAAGCCCAACCAGTGGAGACAGGAAGGATCCTGGCTGTTTCAATTTGGACACTCGTGGGGCTTGTTTATTGCTGCAGCAGTTGGATTCTGTTTTGGTGATTGTGTGTGTGTATTGTGGAAAATTAGAATTACATAAACTGATATTCTTTTGTAATAGTGCTTGTCCCCAATATTGTTTGGAATCGGAGTTTGCTGTTGATTGAGAAAGTGGGATGGAGTTTCCTGTATCCAGGCTTTTATGTTGCTGTTCTAAGCAGGTTGGGCCTGGTTAATAGGTTCCTGGTGGTTTTCTGTGGTTTTCTGTGGTGCTGTTTGGCCCCAGTGTTCCTTGGAGTAGGGGAGGTTTGGCCTTTAAAAATCAAACTGCTATGGAGACTGCTTTACCCAAAATTTTGGTTCACACCCTATGTTGGATTACATATGGGGCAAATAAAGTGTAACCACGTAAACCAGTTACTTTGTATGTGTGCATATGCAAGTCTAGATGTGTTTATGTATGTACATTTATTATGTTATGTCTTTTTGCCTACCAAATTGGCTTGTAAACAAAAGAGAACTCATAAATTAAGTAAACCCAAAGTATTTTTCAAGTTCACATGACATAAGTAAACCTTTAATAAGCAAGCTGGCTTTAAAACTATTCATAAAATAAAAATAGTAATGTCTTAAGAATTGTTAACATATATTATTGTTTGGGCTTTATATTTGTCTCTGCTAGATATTTTGAGGTATCAGGATTTGGCACAGGTTATAAAATGATAAACCTAGCCAGAACAAAATGATCTTTGTAGGATTTTTTTAATAAGTAAGACTAATTTAATGTTATTGGTTCAATGAAAACAGCTGAATCTTGTGAATTATTGGTGAAAATGCCCTTGTAGTTAACTTAAAGTTCTTATTTAGGTAAACACCTGATATTCACAGGTTATAAAATGGTTAACAGGGAAATAAATAATGCATAAGTAATCTAGATAAACTGCCAAAAATAAATTAAAAATGTGAGTAAGTGCTATAGGTGAAGTTTTTGTGTAACTTAAAATCTTAAAAGTTATTTTCAATGCTTATTGGATGCCTGAGTCATTTCCAATTAAGGAAGGGTTACGGGAAATATATTTCTAAAAATTATAGAATTGTTCTGATCTATAAAATGCTAATATCTGGTAGACAGTTCAGGGTTTCTTCCTAGTATTTCACTAAAATTTAGGGTTACTAAGTATAAGAATTATATTAATTCTGTATATAAAAATACCCAAAAATGTGTGTTCTTAGTGAGAAAAAGAATAATTTTGTCTAATTCAGAAGTTATCTAAATGTTATTTCAAACTATGGACTTGAAAAAGTTATTTATGAAACAAGGTAGAAAGGAACCAGTAAGTAGGGGAGAGAGATATGAAGAAAGTTAAGAATGTGACAATGTATTTTTGGTGAGGAAAGTTACAAAGAAAAGAGAAAAAATATTGTATGAAAAAGAATCTTGTATGGTGAATTTTTGTTCTAAAATAAAATGACTGGTTATTTAAAAAAGAAAAGAAAATTTAGGACAAAATAAGAAGTCCAAGCATATCATAGATGGTCTGTGTAAGTCATATGTTACTTTTTCCTGGTTCTCTGTGTTTCTATCTTTATGCACACATAGAGAAAATAGAAAGTTGAAAAAGTTTAGATAGTAAAATATTCCTTAAAACCTGATAGAAAGTTAGAAAAATTTGACTGATTAACATTGCTCATAGTTAAAGCTCTTAGTTTTGATGAAGATAAAATAAATATTATAAGAAATACATTGTCAGTTTGGCAATTCTTTTTTAATACAATTAGCCATGAAGCCAGATTTAGCATGGACCCAAATTTCACATACATGCTTGCATTGCTTCACAGTATATTTGCTATTTTGCATAGATAGTACTGGTACTAAGGTACTTATGGATCATGTACCTAAGTGAATTTCTTAATTTCACAAAATGTATAGTGGTATCAGTTGACTTGAAGACATTAATTTGTGTACCAGGAACAAAATATATGTTGTGTGCATGGGTTTGTTTTTTCTTTCTTTCTTTACTTCTTTTTTTTTTTTTTTTGAGATGGAGTCTTGCTCTGTCACCCAGGCTGGAGTGCAATGGTGCAATCTTGGCTCACTGTAACCTCTGCCTCCCAGGTTCAACCAATTCTTCTGCCTCAGCCTCCCAAGTAGCTGGGATTACAGGCATGTGCCACCATGCCTTGTATTTTTCTGAAAGGCGAGGTTTCACCATGTTGGCCAGGCTTGTCTGGAATTCCTGACCCCAGGTCATCTGCCTGCCAGGCTTGGCCTCCCAAAGAACTGGGATTACAGGCATGAGCCACTATGCCTGGCCGTGTGTGTGTGTGTGTGTGTGTGTGTGTGTGTGTGTGTGTTTTAACCTCTAGGTAACACTTTAGCCTCTGAGATAAACTGAGCAGGATAAAAATTTGGGGTTGGTTTCCTGTTTATTTTTGCTTCTAATTTTCATTTATTTGTTGTTTGTTCTCTTTTGGGTTTTACTTATGTATACATCTCTATAAAACTATTGTTTTTTTAGTTTGTAATTGAAGGCTTTTATTTGGTTCTATGAATAGTAATTTTGTTTCCTATACATTTCTAACAAGTCATCATTTGTTCTATTTATCTAGAATTCCTAGACTACCTTTGCCAAGCCTCCAAAAATTAATAAACACCAGCCATTTAACAATTTGATTGGTTTTGCTTACCCCTGATGATCTTGAGAACTATGAGAGCTTTAAAGATCCTGGCTAAAAAATACAAGACTTATTTTTACAAGTTCTAAGCAGAAATATTATACTATTTATTTTACTGGAAAAAGTACATGAAAATAATTTCCAAGGTAATTCAATTCAATCAACAATTTGAGTTGGTTTTAGATCTTTTCCTGTAATGAGGAAAAACTGTGATATGGCTATAAACTTTTAATGCTAAGGAAAGATTGGTCTTGTCCTTAAGTAAATTATATTGATTGGAATTTTTCTCAAATTAATTCCAATTAAGTGATATTCAATTTGATTAAGTGGTAAAAAAAGTGAAACTTTCTAGTGATCTTTGAGTCAAAACCATTTATCACTGATGGGTCCTCATGTGTGTACTTGGAAACAAAATATGTGCAAGTATTTCACTGGTTTGAGGATTTTGGTAGTTAAAGTTGCCTAATCAGCTGTCAGTACTGTATCTAGAAACCAATCTTGGAAATGTGTGATGATGCTCTTTTAAATAGCTGAAAAGAAATTATTGTGTACTTCTTTTTACTTTGTTCTTGTTTTGTTGTATGGTATTGAAGTGAAAGGAGATACTTATTCTCATACTGAATTTACAAAACTGATACTTGCATTTACCATTTCTTTAATGATGGAGAGTAAAGTTAATTGTCTTACTTTGATAAGTTTGGCATAGGACCTATCACATTTTTTAATGCTTTTAGTCATAGTTCTGTGACTAGAATGCTAGCAATTAGACATATGCAATGTGTAACCTAACTACTTTAATCCAGTGGTTTGAAGTACTGCAGGCAGTCACTCCTAGACACCAAATCACAATGTTTTAATTTGTGAAATGTTAGAATGATAGGACTTTCTGTAGTGTAAATAATCTATTAAGTAATCCTTGTGCTGCTAAGTTACAGGCCTTTGACTCCTGAGTCTGAAAAAGGTACTGACCCCTGCTGAATCTTGAGCATTAATACCATTTGAAGCCTTATTTTCAGACCCAGGAGAAGGTGACAATCAAAATGAACTGTTTTCATGAGACACAGGTTCAGAAACTAAAACTATTCTATCCCTCTAGGCCCAGGGACTATTGTAGAAGAGGTAGGTCCATGATATTGTGAGGATCAATTTTGAGGGATCAGATTAGTATAGAGTTTTTCTATAAATTAAACAATATCAAAACCACAAGGCTTTATGCAAGGCCAGTGTCTGGGCCAGTGTGTCAGAATAACAGGGTTTTCTAGGAGCATTGATCTGTTTTTCAATAGAAAATTATAAAAGGTTATAAAAGGTTTATGGAAATCTTATGGTCAAACTGATTAAAATTAGATTTGTTTATAAGGTTTTATTAAAGTTAGCTTTAACATTAATAACACCCCATACAAAGGTAAAATATGGTGTTCTCTTTTGAACAAAATTTTCGTGCAAGAGATAATAAGAGATTTTTGTTTACCTTTTGAGTAAAACCACAGAAGAAAAAAATAAAGGAAGGGAGACAGTTTATTGACCTCATGCCATCTTTATCAGGTCTTATTGTATAGGAAATGGACTCCTTTTTATCAAAGAGTAAACATTTTATATTATAATTTTGGCTAAATAAACGATTATTTTATAGTAATTTGTGATCCTATTTTGTGATATTAAATGTTGTAAGCCTTTGATATTTGATAGACTTTACAACAGAAAAATTTCAAGTTCTAAATTCAGTCTTTTTGACCTCAGACTAGCTTTTTTGGATATTAAATTCCCTGAAGTCCAAGAGAAATCTATTACACTTACTAGACTTATTTTATGTGTTGGAATTATACAGCAAGCATTGTCAAATGTGAAGTGGTATTTAACTTTCTTTGGGTTATAGTTATATAGAGATACTGTTAGTGTGTGTTCCAGGATTATATGATATTCCTGAAATTCTGATATGTCTTAATATATGTTGTCAGTAATAATTATGATTATTATGTTAAATTGTTATATGCCACAGAAATAACCAAATTGCCTTGTCAACTGTGTCTTTTACTATGGCAGTCCTGAGATTTTGTCATCCATAATTGTTATTTTGCTTTGATGCTCCTCAAAATGTGACTTATAATCAGCTTCAGTCTAGAGCTTGATTCTTTGGAACAGTTCATGAAAAGGACTCTTGAATGCAAGTGTCTGATAACTCTGAAGAATTGTGCCATTAAATTAGAGAGAATATTTGTAGGACACTAATTGAAAGGCTGATGTGTTCATAAAGATTGCTAGCCCAATGTGAAACAGAGCAGAAGTTGATTGCATGGATCAAACTAATGGAGGACTAAAATAATTTTTATGGCTTTTTTGTCTGAAATTTTGCTGATTCTTTTTTGTTTGTTTTTCAGAGTCTGCAGAATTTTTTTCTTTTGAGCCATTTATAGCCTTTAAATGTGCTTTGTATATTGAGCATAGTTTTATAAACAGAATTTGAGGCATATTTCTCTCTCTCTGCCTAATTTCCCCAGAATTTGTAAACTATTTGTGAATATTCCTGATTCATGGCAATGTGTTTATTTGCATACATTTAATAAGAAGCTGTTTTCTCTTATAATGGGACACAGTTGGAGGAACTGGTTATTTTCTCAGGGCTTTGACTGAAATAGCCTTGTGAGAAGAGCCAGCAAAGCCAATTTAGGAGAGCCTATGTGGACAATGATTCTTGTTGCACTTTGTGTGAGTAGTCAGGCCAAGTAGAAGGGTCTGAAGCTTATTTTGCTGGTAAATTGGTCCTGCTGTGATTTGTCTTTGGAGGAACTAAGGGCCTGGAGAGAGAAAGATTGTGTTTCAGAAGAAAACTCTATAGTAGATTAATTTTTGATTCCTGGGTGGCTGTGAGGTCACTCATGGTATGGAGCTGCCCACGAAGCCCCTCCTCAGCATGAAGCAGCCAGAAAGATCAATGACCAGATTCCCCATGATTGAGGAATTTATAAATAGAAAGGGGGGACTGAAGCTGACCCAGTGATCCCATAGACAGTTGTTTTTGGATAAACATAGAAATTGATCCTTCTGGTCTTAAAGCTTGAAACTTAACATTTGTTTTAGCTGAGTTCCTTCCCCAGGAAAGTATCCCTTAGTCTCCCAAAAAGTATCAAATAACTGAAACTCACCAGATCATTGTATCCAGACAATGAAACACCAGGTTTCTCATTTATCATGATTGCTTCCTTGCTACTCCCTAGTTCCTGTTTTCTTGCACATTGTTATATGTCTTCCCTGCTATATAAACCCCCTAGTTTTAGTTGGTCAGGGAGTTGGATTTGAGACTGAGCTCCCATTTCCTCAGCTTCAGCACCCAATTAAAGCCTTCTTCCTTGTCAATATTCATTGTCTCAGTGACTGGCTCTCTGTGAGGTGAGCAGTAGGACCCAGAGTGAACCACTGGTGTTTCAGTAACACAACTATTATGGCAGATAAGAAATCATAAAGGAAAATACGAGATATCTTTAGGTGACTGAAAAGAAAAACACATGTCAGAACTTATGTGATGTTGCTTTTAAAGTAGTGCTCAGAGGGAAATTTATACTGTAAATGCCTATACTTTATAAAGAAGAAATATCTCAAATCAACCTAACTTTATACTCTAACTAACTAGAAAAAGAGCAAACTAACCCAATGCTAGCAGAAGGAAGGAATCAAAAAGAGTAGAGTAGAAATAAACAAATGAGAGAATAGAAAACAATAGAGAAAATAAACAGAACCAAAGTTGGCTATTAAAAAAAGCTGACAAATATTTTGCTATATTGAGTAAAGAGACAGAGATATATAGAGGACTCCAATTACTAATATCAGAAAGGAAAGTGGGGACATTACTACTGATTTTATAGAAATAGAAAGGATTATGAGAGATATGATGAACAATTGAAGGCCAACAAATTGGGTAACTGATGAAATGGACTGATTCTTAAGAACACGCAATCTACCAAAACTGACTGAAGAAGAAGTAGAAAACTTGAATAGACAAGAAAAGATATTGAATCAGTAATCAAAAACTTCCCAAAAAGAAAAGTCCAAGACTAGTTGGCTTTGTTGGTGAATTCTACCAAACATTTAAAGAAAAATTAACCCCAGTCCTCAAGCCCTTCCAAACTATTGAAGAGAAGGGAACAGTTCTTAATTGATATCTGTGAGGCCAACATTACTCTGATAGCAAAGCCAAAGATACTACAAGAAAAGAAAACTGCAGTCCAATATCCTTCATGAATATAGATGCAAAAATACTCAACAAAATACTAGCAAGCTGAATTCAACAACATATTAAAAGACCTATATACTTGCACTAAGAGGGATTTATCCCTGAATGCAAGAGTGGTGGTTCAATATTAAAAAATCAATCAATGTAATGTATCACATTAATAGAATATAAGGATAAAATCATGTGATCGTCTCAATTGATGCAGAGAAAGCACTTGACAAAATTAAATACCCTTTCATGATAAAAACACTCAATAAATTATGACCAGGGCCAGGTGTGGTGGCTTATGCCTGTAACCCCAGCACTTTTGGAGGCTGAGGCAGGCAGATCACCTGAGGTCAGGAGTTTGAGACCAGCCTGGCCAACATGAAGAAACCCTGTCCTCTTGAGACCAGCCTGGCCAACATGGAGAAACCCTGTCCCTACTGAAAATACAAAAATTAGCCAGACACGGTTGTATGCACCTATAATCCCAGCTACTTGGGAGGCTGAGGCAGGAGAATTGCTTGAACCCAGGAGGCAGAGGTTGCAGTGAGCTGAGATCACACCATTGCATGCCAGCCTGGGCAACAGAGCGAGACCCCATCTCAAAAAACCAAACCAAACCAAGACAAAAAATATGACTAGAAAATACTTCAACATGATAAAGTCCATATATGAAAAACCAACAGCTGATCTTATAGTCACTGGTAAAAGATTGAAAATATTCCCCTAAGATCAGAAATAAAATAAGAATGCCTACTTACAGGCCAGGTGTGATGGGCCTGTAATCTCAGCAATTTGGGAGGCCAAGGCAGGAGGATTGCTTGAGCTCAGGAGTTTGAGACCAGCCTGGGCAACACAGTGAGACCTCATCTCTAAATACACACACACATACATACACAAGAATGCCTACTTACACTACTTCTATTCAACATAGTACTAGAAGGTCTAGCCAGAAAAATTAAAAGTTTTTTTTTTTTTTTTAAAGCATACAAATTGAAAACAAAGAAGTAAACTTATTTGTGTTAATGTGATGGTTCCAATTTCTACACATTCTTGTCAATGCTTGTTGTTTTCCACTTTTTTATAGTAGCCATCCTAGTGATTATGAAGTGGTACTCCATTGTGGTTTTTTTGTTTGTTTTGTTTTTGTTTTTTGAGACGGAGTCTTGCTCTGTCACCCAGGCTAGAGTGCAGTGGCACGATCTCAGTTCACTGCAAACTCTACCTCCCAGGTTCAAGCGATTCCTCTGCCTCAACCTCCCAAGTAGATGGGATTACAGGTATGAGCCACCAAGCCTGGCTAATTTTTGTATTTTTAGTAGAGATGGGGTTTCACCATGTTGGTCTCGAACACCTGACCTCAGGTGATCTGCCCTCATTGGCCTCCCAAAGTGCTGGGATTACAGGGATGAGCCACCATGCCTGGCCCTCATTGTGGTTTTGATTTTGAGTTTCTCTGGTGACTTATTATATTGAGTACATTTTCATGTGCTTGTTAGCCATTTGTATAATATATATTTGGAGAAAAGTCTATACAAGTCCTTTGCCCACTTTTAATTAGATTGCCAGTTTTATTATTGTTGAGTTGTAGCAGTTTTTTATATGCTCTAGTATTACGTGTATAATTTGCAAATATTTTCTCCCATTCTGTACATTTTCACTAAAATTGAAAACAAGAAATCAATAGAGAAAATAAATGAAACTAAAATCTAGTTCTTTGAAACAAATCAATAAAACTGATAAATCTCTAGACCAGCTTACAAAGGAAAAAAAAAAGACACAGATTACTTATAGCAGAAATGAAGAGGAGTCATTACTACTGATCCCATGGATATTAGAAAGCAAATAAAGAAATAATGAACAACTCTATGCTCACCAATCCAATAACTTAGATGAAATAGACCAATTCCTTGAAAAATACAAACTACCAAAACTCACACAAGAGGCAATACAAAATATGGATAGGCCTATAGCTATGAAACAAATTAAATCAGTAACTAATAACCAGTCCAAAAGGTATCCAGCCTGGGTGACAGAGCAAGACTCAGATTAATCAGTGAAGTTATTAAGCTTTCTTTTTGTTTTTTTTCTTTTTTCTTTTTTTTTATTATTATACTTTAAGTTCTAGGGTACATGTGCATAACGTGCAGGTTTGTTACATATGTAAACTTGTGCCATGTTGGTGTGCTGCACCCATCAACTCGTCAGCACCCATCAATTCGTCATTTATATCAGGTATAACTCCCAATGCAATCCCTGCCCCCTCTCCCCCCATGATAGGCCCTGATGTGTGATGTTCCCCTTCCCGAGTCCAAGTGATGTCATTATTCAGTTCCCACCTATGAGTGAGAACATGCGGTGTTTGGTTTTCTGTTCTTGTGATAGTTTGCTAAGCATGATGGTTTCCAGCTGCATCCATGTCCCTACAAAGGACGCAAACTCATCCTTTTTTATGGCTGCATAATATTCCATGGTGTATATGTGCCACATTTTCTTAATCCAGTCTGTCTTAATTTTCTACACTTTCCCCTAGAAAATAAAATCAGAAGGAACATTTATGAACTCATTCTATGAGGCCAGCATTACTCTAATACCAAACCAGATAAACACATTACAAGAAAGGAAAAGTACAAACCAATATCTCTCATAAACATAGATGCAAAAAAGCCTCAAAAATATTGTCAAACAAAACCCCTAAATGTATTAAAAGAACTAGGCTGGAGGGGTGGGTGGCTCACACCTATAATCCCAGCACTTTGGGAGGCTGAGTTGGGTGGATCATGAGGTCAGGAGTTCAATACCAGCCTGGCCCAGATGGTGAAACCCCGTCTCTACCAAAAATACAAAAAAAATTGGCCAGGTGCAGTGGCGGGTGCCTGTAATCCCAGCTACTCGGGAGGCTGAGGCAGAGAATTGCTTGAACCTGGGAGGCAGAGGTTGCAGTGAGCCGAGATTGCGCCAGTGAGACTCCATCTTGGAAAAAAAAAAAAAGAAAGAATTAAATACTACCACCAACTGGGACACATTTCAGATATACAAGTCAGGTTGAAAATTTGAAAATTAATTAATGTAATCCATCACATCAGGAGAGTAAAGGAGAAAAATCATATGATCATATCAATTTAGATACAGAAAAAAGCATTCAACAAAATTCAACACTCACTCGTGATAAACACTCTCAGCAAACTAGAAATATATGAGAACTTCCTCAACATGATAAAAAAAAAAAACTTTTTAAAAACCTAAAGCCATAATAAAATATCATCTTACACCAGTCAGAATGGCTATTAGTTAAAAGGTTAAAAATAACAGATGTTGGTGAGGATGTGGAGAAAAAGGAAATCATAAACCCTGTTGATGGGAATGTAAATTAGTACAACCTCTATAGAAAATAGTATGGAGATTTCTTAAAGAACTGAAAATAAAGCTACCATTGGATCCTGCAATCCCACTACTAGGTATGTACCCAAAAGGAAAGAAATTATTATATCAAAAAGCACCTGAACTGATGTGTTTATTGCAGTACTATTCACAAAGGCAAAGATATGGAATCAACTTAAGTGTCCATCAGCAGGTGATTGGATAAAGAAAATGTAGTATATAACCACAATGGAATACTATTCAGCTGTTAAAAAGAATAAAATCATGTCTTTTGCAGCAACATGGAGAGAATTGGAGGCCATTATCTTAAGTGAAACAAATGAGACACAAAAAGATAAATATTGCACGTTCTCACTTATAAGTGGTGTAACCTGCATGGACCTAGGGGGACTGAACAAAGGGGGCAAACGTGGGAAGAAAAGACAAAGACAAAAGAGTATATTTGGAAGAAGGGGTCGGGGGCACCTTGCCTCTAGTGGTCAAGGGCCCTGAGCCCTCCGTATTATGAGGCAAAAGAGATAGCTAGAAGCGTGTCATGGAAGAAGGGGTCAGCTGCTTGGTCCAGAGGAGGCTTGCAAGACTGCATTCTCTAGATGTCCCAGTAGATAACCTCAAGGAGCTCGGTGCCATGCAGTGACTGCCTTCAGCAAACCTTCTGGCAGTGGGAGCAGTCGTGAGTTTACCCACATCCTGCATTCATGATAAACAGTTTGCTGTTTGATCATATAGCCTCCAGTGGAATGCTGAGTTGGTCATGTCCCATGGACCTTCGGCTCCCTTCATATCCCCCTTTCTGTTTACATATTAATTGAAAGAATGTAAGGCCAGGCTGAGCGGCTCTCATTTTTTTATTGGCAGTCCATCCGAGTTTACAGACTATAAGTGGAAGACAGAGACAAAACAACATTATTCCAAGAACTACATATAAGATGTTAGTGTGGTGTTTTAGATAGGTCCAAGGGTTGAGGTTCGCCAGGCCTTGCTGGAATTCGGTCCAGTCTTCTAAAGAAGGCTGAAACTCTTGAGTTTGCCTGTTTAAATCAATAATTTTGTTTTATAATTCACCAATTTCAAAGGTGATGTTGGATGTGAAAGCTCCCTGCAAATGGGCTTTCACAAGGTCCCAGGGATACTCACTTTGGTTATATTCTAAGTTGGTTACACAAATATCAGTGTGATTAAAATGGCAACGCAATTGCTGCTGGAATTGCAAGTTTTGTACTTGTTCCCCTAACCACAGAACCGTGGATTTTAACACTGCCATTTCAGTTTGTAACTCAGTGTTAATTTTATTCTGAAGTAGTCACACTTGGTTGGCTGTGTGTGTCCAGCTCTCCATATACTGAGCTGTTTGAATAGAATTATGCAAAGCTACAGAGGACATCACAACAGAAGTTATTAGTGTGACCAAGGAAACAATAGCAAAAATTATCATGCCCAAGGCTCTACAGACACAATAAGTAAGCTGAGTTAGAAGAAGTTTCACAAAATGCAAAGCAGGTGTGGCAGCCCAAGGTTTGGACCAATTAACAGGAATCCATAGCCCAGGGATGCAACCTAAAATCATCAAAGTAGAGATATTATGTGTTTGGAATGTGCTATGATTAATGCAGTGATACAACTGGCAAGATTTACAGGTCGATTGGGTATTGTTTACCTGGAGCTGGTCCTTCTTAGCTGCCAAAAAGACATAAAAATTAAAAGCACAAACTGTAAATTGAGTGGTGATATTCTTTACAAATGTAACATTAAGACTGTGTAGCTTACTATTGCTATTATTGGATAGAATTCCAACCCAGATGTTGTCGTTCATAAATGGGAGTGCTGCCTTCCATATTGTATCTTGAATTGGTCCTTTTCTTACTACATAATGCCACTGAGGAAGAGGCAGGCTAAAGTCTCCTCCATGCCAAGCAGTCTGGGTGGCAGACTGGGATTGCATCCCGGTGTTGTATAAAGAAGAAGAATTAAAAGCTTGCCACCAATGCCAGCGAAGTTTGTGCCATAGTTTCTGATTTTCATCTTTTCCATCTAATTGACCTTTAGGTCCCCAATCCACAATGTCTCCAGTTAACATAGATTATTTTCTAGCCAGTGAGCCAAGACAGGGGATCCATGGAGGTGTGTAGCAACTATTGAAGGGAATCCATTCTGTATAGTCAGCACAATTAGGGTGATTGGGCTGGGTGGGAATGGTTGGTTAGCACATCCGTTACATTAATAGAACCAAGACGTAATAAGTACGTGATTTTACCATAGTGACTCAACCATGTTTGAGCTTGAATTGTAAGAGAGCTATGGCTGAGCGACATCTTTGTGGTGATACACAAAGGAAGCCCTTCCAGTGGAGTGATATAATTAATGACATTATTCTGAGAGTCTAACTGTTCTATGTCAGCGGGAGTTAGGAGTTCTGGAGCCCACACTCCCTGATCATGATAAATCTCAGGAGGAGTGTCACTCCAAAGTATAGGTTGTACTGCTGGGGGATTGGGAACATATGCCTAATATGTTTTTGCCTCTGCACAGGGAAAACATACCACACAGGACGTTACGGCTAACATGGCCAAGAACATGGAAACAGGGGTTTTTGCCTGTTCCTGACACTCCAGTAGTTTCTCAGCTTCCTGTATGGCTTTCTTGAGTTGTCCCCAGGTTATGGGGATTGATGTCATTGTGACTCTGGTCAGCCTTCTCTCCGTCTTTGCACTCAGGCTCAGCTGGCTCATGGCTCGTACTGGAGGCACCAGGCCCATGGTTGGCCACCCTGGGTTCCTCCAGTCTCCCATTCCATGGTCGCAGGCACCTTGAGGGCACCCACATGGCTTGTCCATCTCCTGTGAAAATACAAGCATACCCTCTTCCCCATGTCAGTAAATCCACCAGACCTTTCCATTGTCCTTCTTCCGGGTATTTCCATAACACTTTTGGATAAACTTTGCTCTTTTCCTCTAACACTTCCCAGTGTCTTTTTGCGAAAGTCTTACCATCCGTACCAGGAGTCAAAAAATTTTAAGTAAATAAGGCTAAATGTAGTTTTGATTGAGGTGGTAGTTGGCCTCCTATACCCGCTTTTTGTCTTTTCAATATGCATTGTAATATTTGCTGTGCCTGCTCTATAATGCCTTGTCCTCTAGGATTATAAGGAATCCCTGTTTTATGGGTTATAGCCCAAAGCTTAAGAAATTTTTGAAAGCATGGCTAGTATAAGCGGGTCCATTGTCAGTTTTTAATTGTTTAGGTATCCACATATGAGCAAATGATGACAGACAATGTCACTGTACATGACCAGCTGTCTCACCTGTTTGGCATGTAGCATGCAGCGTATGAGAATAAATGTCTGTAGTCACATGAACATAGCTAATCTTACCAAAGGTAGCTATGTGTGTAACATCCATTTGCCAAATTTCATTTGGAGCCAAACCTCGCGGATTACATCCTTCTACAGGGGTGGCTCCAGGGACATGCTGGCAAGTAGGACAGGCTTATATTATAGCCCTAGCTTGGCTGGGAGACAAATGGAACATGCGAGTGAGGGGGGAAGTATTTTAGTGCAGAAGCACATGAGATGCTTGAGCTTGCTGAAACACAGAACCAATCAGTTTGTCTGCTTTCTCATTACCTAGAGATAGTGGCCCAGGAAGTTGTGTGTGAGAATGAATATGAGAGATATGATCAGAAGCTGCACAAGAGCGAATAGCTTGTTGAAGTCTTAAAAATAAATTAAGCAGTTCTGGGTCTAGTGTATTTTTAATTGTAGCAGTTTCTATGTGACTGGCTACATTTACAACATAAGCTGAATCACAGATAACTTTGATAGGATCTGAAGCTGTGAGCTGTAAAACCTGAACGACTGCAATTAGCTCTGAGCATAGAGCTGAAACCCCAGAGGTCATTATTGTTGGAGTATGTTTTGGTCCATATATAGCTGCATGACCTTTGGAAGAGCCATCAGTAAAATAAGTCTGTCCACCTGGAATAGGCTTGTGATGAGTAATCACAGGAAGAATGAAAGAATGGGATTTTATAAAACTGTAAAATTTTGTCTGAAGGGTAGTGGTTATCTGTAGCAACCACGAAGTCTGCAAAAGTAGTTTGCCAGGCAGTTGACATTTCCCAAGCTGTGGCTTGTCGCTGGGAGTCTACAGGAACAATAATTTTGTCAGGGTCATATCCCATAAGCATTTTTGACCTATGCCTGCCCATAGTCACAATTTGTGTAATTAAAGAAAGATAAAGTTGCGAGGTTTTGACTGTTTGATTAGAGAGAAAGAGCCATTCTATTACTGTTACAGACTTGTCTATGAAATGATCCAAAAGTCCTGTTGGAGAGTGGGGGGTAGGAAGAATAAACAAAAGCAAAGGTTTTTGCCGTTGTAGCCGTGAGGCATACCTCTGCTATAACATTTGCTCTACAAGCTGTAATTGGCTTCTGCCTCTTTAGTTAATTGCCACAGGGACTTTAAAGAAGAGTCTCCTTGCAGGGTTTGATAAAGATATGTAAGTTGATCGGTAGCAATACTTAACATCAGTCATAGCCAATTAATATCTCCTAATTGCTGAAAATCATTTAAAGTCTGTGACCTGTCTTTATGGAGAACTACTTTCTGAAGCCGTACACTCCTCTCTGTAACAATAGTTCCTAAGTATTAGTATTAGGAGGTTGTTTGCACTTTCTCTGGAGCAATTTTGAGATTCCATTTGACAAGAGCTCGCTTTACTTCTCTGAATAATTGATGTAAAATTTGATCTGTAGGAGTGGCCAAAAGAATATCAGCCATAAAATGAATGATATACATAGTGGGAAGCATATTTCGAGGCTCCTTTAATGCTCTTCCCACAAAATGCTGAGGTAATGTGGGACCGCTAAGCATGCCTTGAGGTAAAACTTTCCATTGATAGCGAGAACCGTTCTCTTTGATTAATAGAAGTCACAGAGAAAGCAAATCCAGGCTTATCCTTCTCGTGTAAGGGTATATTAAAGCAACAATCCTGGCCGAGCGCGGTGGCTAATGCCTGTAATCCCAGCACTTTGGGAGACCAAGGCAGGTGGATCATGAGGTCAGGAGATTGAGACCATCCTGGCTAACACGGTGAAACCAGGTCTCTACTAAAAATACAAAAAATTAGCTGGGCGTGGTGGCGGGTGCCTGTAGTCCCAGCTACTCAGGAGGCTGAGGCAGGAGAATGGTGTGAACCTAGGAGGCAGAGCTTGCAGTGAGCCGAGATCAAAAAGAAACAATCCTTAAGATCTATTACTACAAGAGACCAGTCTCTTGGAATGGCCGCCGGGGAAGGTAAACCTTGCTGTAATGTGCCCATTGGTCTAATTTGTACATTAATAGCTCTCAAATCATGCAGCAATTGCCATCTTCCAGACTTTTTTGGAATAACAAATACTGGTGAATTCCAGGGGCTAACTGACTTTTCTATATGTCCTGCTTTCAATTGCTCTTTTACCAACAGATGAAGTTGATCTAGCTTCTCCTGTGTTAGGGGCCATTGATCCACCCACACAGGTTTGTCACTAAGCCGTTCTAATGGTAAGTCCGTGGGCGGAGGAGAACTATTAATGACCCCTGTCAGAAATCCTGACATCCTAGCTGCTTTTCTATCTGTTTTTCCAGTTACTGATACCGGGTTAGGGTTTTCTTGTAGAAACCTCCCCAGACCTTTTCCACTCTGATATCCCATGTTCTTCAACATTTTAAGTCCTGGGTTATCAAAGTTTTCATTTGTAAGTCTCATATCCCATGCTGTAAGTAAGTCTTGACCCTATAAATTGATAGCTATATTTGCAACATAAGGCTGAAAAGTACATGACTGTCCATCCGGATCAAGACAATGTAAAATCTCAGCACTCTGTTGAACACTTTGAGCTCTTCCTACTCCCACTAAGGACGTAGAAGTCAATTGCAAGGGCCAGGATTGGGGCCAATTGTCTTTAGATATTACTGACACATCAGCTCCCATATCCATAAGCCCATAACATTTATTTCCTTTAATTTGTGCCACACAAGTGGGTCTGTTAGAGGCTATGGGTTGGGATAGATAGATTTCCCATGTAGTTGTGCTCCCAAACCCTTTGTTTCCTTGTTTCTCCTTTCATGGAGAAGGGTGTAATTTTCAGGGAATAAGTAATAATTGCACTATGTATTCTCTCTGTTCAAAAACCCAAAGGTCTTGTGACATTAAAACTACTAGAATTTCTCCTTCATAATCAGTCAACAACTCCTGGGACTGCAAGTAATGCCTTGCAAGTTAAGGCAGCTTTTGCCTAAAATTAGTCCCATATATCCTGCTGGTCAAAGTCCCCAAATGCCAGTGGGAATCTTGGTGGGTTTGTCTTCCCCAATTAACGTAACCCTTTCTCTAGCTGGGAGATCTAATCCTGCACTTCCTGGTATTCCTGGGGTGAGGGAATTAATGTTCCTCTGGGAACCCATGCCTGAAACGGGGTTGAGGTCTGGGCTGGAAATGCCCTGATTGTTTGTGGGACCCCGGTCCAAGCCCCTGTCTCGTTTCCTGATGGGGGGGTGCCATTCTGATGAAATTTTGAGCAGCACTGATTAGCCCAGTGATTTCCTTTGTTATAGGGAGGACAAAGTCCTGGTGTTTTCTTGGCTGGGTGGGGCACTGCATTGTAAGGTCCTTTCTGTCCTGAGATCTGGCAACATTCCTTTTTAAAATATCCAGTTTTTCCACAATTACAACATTTTCCCATTTTAGGGCCTGACCCTTGGCTCCTTTTAGATTTGTCAACAGCTAAATTAGCCATTAGTTCAGCTAACATTGAAGAGCAGTGAAGTTCAGTTCTTACATCCTGACAAGCTCTGAGAAAATTTCCCAAGTTTTTTTGTACACCTCACCAGTGCCAGTGCACGTTTACAATCCGCGTTAGCATTCTCAAAAGTTAGAGTTAAGGTTAGCATTTCTACAACTGTGGTGTGAGGAATCTGACGCTTCACTGCCTCTTGCAATCTTGCAAGAAATTGTGCATCGGGTTCCTGTGACCCTTGCATGATATGTAAAAAGGATTGTAGTGGGACTCCCTCTTCAGGAATTGTGGCCCAGGCACATTTAGCAGCCTGTGTGCACTGCTGATAAGCAGCGTTTGGGAGCGCCATTTGATGTTCCAGGTCTGAATAAGGGCCATTACCCAATAGCATATCCTCTGTAATGTCTCCATTTCCAGCAGCACGGTTCTGTCTAGCCTGGTCTGCACCCATTTCTTGCCAAGTTAAGTTCCATGTCAGACATGCGCTAGTTGACAAGCAAGTTTGCGCCAAGTGTTTCACATCAAAGGGCACACAGCATCACACACAGATTCTAGCAATCCCAAAGTGAATGGGCTCTGTTCGCCATTATTTACCACACTCGCTTTTAATTCCTTTAACAACTTAAACTCTAGTGGAGTGTGTTCATGATTAAGCTGCAGTGGATTATTTGGAAATAGGAAAAGCGCAAGGTCCTAAGGGCTCTCCAGCCGTGGCAGCAGAGTGTAAAATTCTTTGTATTGGAATCTCTTATTTCTGCCAACGAAGGAGGCGGTACAGATGTTTCTGCAACTGGAGGGGGCGGTATAGGTCAATTTTTATCCTCCCTCTCCTGTTTTTCATTTTCAATTAGAGCTGTGGGTGGGAAAACAGATTCTTTCAGATTTTTAGATTCAGCCTGCTGTCCCGCAGAATAATAAGGAGATAATGGCAGAAGTACAGTACGAACTAACTCCAAATGGAGAAAACTGAAGAATCAACTTTAAAACCTTTATGATGAGTCTGTTTTAATCCTTCTCCTGCTCTGTCCCAATTTTCCACATCAAGAGTGCCTGCCTGTGGAAACCGTGGGTTATACATAATAACCTCCTGTAGCATCTTAGTTAATGTGAGAACTAACCTGAGCACCAGTTTGTTTCAACAAAACTTTAAGCAACTTCACATAATGTTTTTCTTCAACAGACAAATTCTGCCCCATGTTACCCTGATTCAGAAAACTTCCTATTCCCAGTACTTCTTTAAAGCACTGCTCCCAGTACCTTTTTAGGGCACTGATCAGTACCTCTGTAGGGCACTGACCATAATTATATCCTCTGCCAGTGGACTCGTCCTGGGCTCCCCATTTGCCTTGTTAATTTCAGTTCCTCTACTCCAGCAGACCTTCTTTGTTCACGTCCTCAAAGTCCCGGTTCTGGGGCGCCACTATGTAACCTGCACAGACCTCGGGGGACTGAACAAAGGGGGGTGAATGCAGGAATAAAAGACATAGACAAAAGAGTATATTTGGAAGAAGGGGTTGGGGGTACCTTGCCTCTAGTGGACAAGGGCCCTGAGCTTTACACAGCCCTCTGTATTTATTAGGCAAAAGAGATAGTGAGAAGGGTGGCGTGGAAGAAGGGGTCGGCTGCTCAGTCCAGAATAGGCTTACAGGACTGCATTCTCTAGATGTCCCAGTAGATAACCTCAAGGAGCTCCACGCCAGGAAGCAATTTCCCTCAGCAAACCTTCTGGCAGCGGGAGCAGTCATGAATTTGCCCACATCCTGCATTCATGATAAACAGTTTGCTGTTTGATCATATAGCCTTCAGTGGAATGCTGAATTGGTCATGTCCCATGGGCCTTCAGCTCCCTGCAAAGTGGGAACTAAATAATGTGTACATAAGAGCATAGAGTGTGGAATGATAGACAATGGAGACTCAAAAGGATGAGGGAGTGAGAGTGTGATGGATTATTGTTACCAAAACACCAGGGGTTTGGTGTAGGTACTGCTGCTGGCTGCACAGAAAACCAATGACTGAGATGACAAGTATTGCCAAGGAAGAAAGCTTTAATCGGGTGCTGCAACTGAGGAGATGGGAGCTCAGTCTCAAATCCATCTCCCTGACCAACTAAAACTAGGGGTTTATATAGCAGGAAAGAAATGTAATAATGTGTGAAAAAACAGGAACTAGGGAGGGGCAAGGAAGCAATCATGATGAATGAGGGGGTCAGGCATCTCATTGGTTCATCCCAGGAAGCATTGCACCTGAATAAGAAGTGGTCCACAGACATGGATGATCAATCAAATGCACCTGGGAGCCAATGGTCAGCCAAGATCAGGAAAAACTGACCTAAGGAAATTGATTACTGGTGGAATCCTTAGCAGGAAAGGCATATGTAACTCAGGGTGGGAGGAAGAATGTTTCTCTTAAGTTATATCCCTTGTTGCCCTCTGAAAAGCATTGAGTTCAGGCCCGGAAGGAGTAGACAGAGTGCTTAAGTCGTCCTTGCAGTTAACAAGAATTTTGGACAGAAATACATATAATGAAGCATTAATCAGGGTGCACTTCCACTCACTTCTTTGTAACCGAAAGTCACGTAGCACTTGATACTGACCATTGGCATCCCTGTTGTTCCTATAGATAGGATTTCTGATGTTAGAATCATAAGACATTTACTTAAGATAGAAAAGATCTGAGTCATGTACATAAACAAAAGAATCATAAACAAAATCATAAGGTTTTTAAGAATTTCTAAGATGTTTTCCAGAACCCAAATTCCAGCCAAAAAGCTGTTGCCAACTAGTTTGAAGACCCCTCCAGATGAATGGATCATAATGAAAATACAGTTTCTTCATCCTCTTGTCTCATGACTTCACCCTGCACTCTTTGACCAGTTAACGATCTCCACACTTTGGCTCACTTCAAAACCCTTAAAAACCCTAGCCGCAAACTTCTCAGTGACACAGATTTGAGGTTTCTTCCCATCTCCTCATTCAGTAGCTCTATGATTAAACCTCTTTCTCTGCTGCAACCCAGTGTCTTGGTGTACTGACTTGCTCTGTGCATCAGGCAATGAACCTATTACAGTTACAGTACCTCAGAGGGTCCTCTGGAGACCTGGATTCCGTAACTTCAGGGTACCTTGAAGGATCCCTACTTGTCCAGTAGTAGGGCTCATGTGGAAACATGGAGTTAGGGAGCCACCACCACTCTGCCAAGCATCAACTTAATCAGACCTCTTAACAACACTGTGAAGAAGAGACAATCAATATTTGAATTTTGCAGATAAGCCAACAGAGGTGCTCAGAGGTTAAAGTCACTCACAGTTAAACAGCAAGAAAATGGTGGTTGAGTGGGATTCAGTCCAACTTGTCTGGCTCCAAAGTCTCAGATTTCTAGGACTTGATTTAAGGGGAGCCACACTTGTTTTCAAGATTGGGCTTGGGGTTGGGATTGGTTGTTAAGCAGTCTCTTGACTCCTTAGGCTGGCTGGGACTGTCTTCCTCCACTCTTCTTCCTACTGCTCTCAGAAATGTCTGGTGTAGGTACAGTGCTTGACTAGCATTTCAAGAACTCATTTTTTTTTTTCTTTTTCTTTTTAGTAGAGATGGGGTTTCACCATGTTGGCCAGGCTGGCCTCAAACTCCTGACCTCAGGTGATCCACCTGCCTCAGCCTCCCAAAGTGCTGGGATTACAGGTGTGAGCCACTGCACCCAGCCTCAAGATTTCATTTCAATACTTCTTTTAACACAAAATTTATGACCCACATACAAATCAAAGGCCTTTTGGGTGATAAATTTAAAACTTGGGGGGGATGGTACAATTATTCTAGAAAGCAGCTTGGCAGTTTTTCTTTCTTTTATTTTTTTTTTGAGACAGGGTCTCACACTGTTGCCCAGGTTAGAGTGCAGTGATGCAATCACAGCTCGCTGCAGCCCCAACCTCCTGGACTCAAGCGATTCTCCTGCCTTAGCCCCTCAAATAACTGGGACTACAGGCGTACGCCACCACACCTGGCTAATTTTTGTATTTATTATTATTATTTTTGGTAGAGATGGGGTTTCGCCATCTTGCCCAGGCTGTCTCCAACTCCTGAGCCGAAGCAATCTTCCCACCTTGGCTTCCCAAAGTGGTGGGATTACAGGCTTGGAGCCCCTGCACCTGGCTGGCAGTTTCTTTAAAAGTTAAACAAACACCCATTGTCAAATGGAGATGGTAAATATGAGACAGGCCTGAGCAGGCCTTGAAGGCACAAGAAAGTTAGCTGAGGAAGTGGTCCAAGTACCTATAGACCTGATTCTTCCTATACTGCCTTCTTTGTCTCAGCCTGTACCTATGACCTCATGAAGAATTCCCTGTGATTAGCTGAATGAGGAAGAGAAAAACTCATATTTGCTTACAGATGGTTGTGCACAATATGCAGGCATCACCCAAAATGTTCAGATGTAGCAGTACAGCTTCTCTCTGGGTCATTCCTAAAGGACAGTGATAAGAAGAAATACTCCCAGTAGGCAGAACTTTGAGCATTGCACTTGGTTGTTCATTTTGCTTGGAAGGAAAAATAGGTACCTAAACTATCAATCACATAATTTATAGACAGTCTCAGGGTTCAGTCCCACAAATTGCAGCCTGTGCACATTTGAATTTGCTAGTTGATTTCAGAAAGAAAATCTTAGTTCCCAATTTCTAGTGTCAGTGACAATGATGTTGAAAAAACTTTCACTGTTACTTGTATATAACATGCAGTGTACACATTCCATTTCCCACTTTTAGCAAAAAAGAGGAAAGGGTACCTAGCTACTTTTCACTTCCACTTGGCTGAGGACTGAATACTTATGACCAATGTCCCTGAGAAGGTTTTTGCATTTGTGTATACAACTTTATTGAGGCGTATGTAAGTACAGTTTTCACCAAAGAAACAGAACCAGAAGAATGGATATCTACAGCTATCATCTATATCTATATCTATATCTATATCTATCTTTACAATAAGAAAGTCATACTTTCTACTAACATGATACAACTGAAAATGTGCTAACATTTTCCTTGGAACAGGTTGCAATGTCCTTGAGTGATAGTCATTCTTTCCCTAGATACCTTGTAACTTAAATACTAGGATGTAAAGTCAATCACTGTTAATACATTTTATGTTAGATGATATGAGTATAAAGAGGGAAAAACTCAAAAATATTTGCTTAATGCATATCTACTCATACAAACATATAACAAAGTAGAAAGAAATACTCCTATATAGTTCTCATTTCTGCATCTGGTTACATGATTATAGCTGGTATTTACAGCTACCTTCTTCCACTACCCATGACTTATTCCTTTTGCCCTCAGCAAACACCTAAGCTGGCCATGGTTCTTTGCTTGGTGGGTGACCCCCATCTTCATTTCTGGAACCTGGGCCATTAGCAGTTCTTCCTGAACCGCGTTGTAGTTCTCCATTGACTTTAATCACAGGACAAGGTAGTACTAATAGGTGCCCTAAGGAATCTCTTGTATTCCAAATATACTTTGTCTTCTTCTAATGTGGAGTAGCAGCCCAATTTCCCTTTGGTAATCAGGATCCATCATCCCAACCAGCACAGCACTACCTTATTTGCCTGTTAATTCAGAGGTAAGAGGAGCCCAAAGTGACAGGGTGGCAGTTTTAACTTGTAATTCAATGGAAGCATTGTTGAATCTCCTGGTGGAAGCATTCCTCCTTTTGTAACTAGGACCTCTAGATCAGCTGAGCATAAGGTCACAGGAACAGAAGCAAACATTTTGATAGTGGATTACCTATGGTAATAGTGAGTGGTGCCACTCCCATTTCTATCCCCTGATTCCTGGACCGGTGACTCCTGGCTATGGGAGAAACAGTATGTATATTGGATGCTGATTTACAGGGCACACATCCTCCTAGAGGATGCTTCCCCAGTACTGCAAGATATTGCCACCTGGCTGCCACCATAATTGAGTCTTCACAAGGTCATTCCACTGTTCTATGAAGCCTGCTGCTTCAGGATGATGGGGAATATGGTTAATCCAGTAAATTGCATAGGCATAAGCCCACTGCCACACTTCATTTGGCGTGAAGTGAGTTCGTTACTCAGAAGTAATGTTATGTGGGAATACCATGATGGTGGAAAAAGTATTCTTCAAGTCCACAGATGGTATTATTATTATTTTATTTTTTATTTTTTGCAGAAGCATTGCATTCAGAAAAAGCAAATCCTTTTTGGTGGGGAGAATGAGGGGGAAGGCAAATCTGTGTCCACAGTAAGTGTCTATTCCAGTTAAGAACAAAACACTGCCTCTTCCATGATGGAAACAGTCCAGTGTAGTCAACTTACCACTAAATAAGGTGGCTGATCACTCTGGGGAATTGTCCCTATTAGAGACTCAGTGTTGATCTTTGCTGCTGGCCAGTTGGTTGCTCAGCAGAGGCTGCAGCCAGGTCAGCCTTGGTAAGTGTAAGTCCACATTGCTGAGCCCATGCATAACTTCAATTCCTGCCACCATGGCCACTTTGTCCATGAATCTGTTGGGAGATGACAGGAGAATCTGGAGAAGGAAGCTAACTGACTCACAGAGTAGATCATCCAAACCACTTGATTATTAAAAGTCTCCTCTACTGCTTTCACCCTTTGGTGAACATTCACGTGGGACATTTCCCTGCATTCCCTTCTCTCTTATGGGATGTTGCTCAACTTCCTTGCTGAGAACCTTTGGGCTGAAGCACGGCTTCCAAGGACTCCTTAGGACAGTCCTCTTAAAATCAGAAGATACAACCATATCTCAGTGAAGCTGGAGCCTGGTCCTGCCAGGGGAAAGGAATATGGGGAGCTAGAGGTACAGAGGATGGGGGTTAGGTGGCTGATGCCAGAAGAAGTCATGGAGGTGCCAGGCCTGGGCTTCTCTCCCTGGTCTCCTGGGTGTCTGGGCATGGCGAGCAAGAAGCTCCAGGTGAGTGTAAGGCATTGGAATGGGGACTTGAATTCAGAGGCCCAGCTGGGTCCAGCACTGGGGGCAAAGCTGGATTTGGAGAGTCTGGCATAGAAGGTAACTTCTCTGGGATGGATTCCATCCCCGGAACCCCTAAGGGAAGGATTTTGTGGGGCAAAGGATCATGAAGGGAGTGGCATAAGCTTTTGGAGGTCACAGCCAGAGGTTGATTTGGACAGTGCCCATTACATACAGAAGCTGTTGAGTCAGCAGGATTGGGCCCAGGGCACCTCTGGGAATTCTGAACTTTTTCAGTAGTGGTTATAGATGGAGAAAATAGATGGTTTCTGAACTCCTCGGGGAGATGCAGGCCTTCTGGAAGCAGGACCAGTGGATGTGAGTTCCTGCAGCAGCTGTGGACACGCCTGCTCAGCTCTCCTTCAGGAGACCCTGCTACAGGATGCATGGTGGAATGATGGCCTCAGCTACTTCCACCATGAACACTGAGGCCACATGCCACTCTCCCCAACACCCCCCACTACTTCTGGATAATGATTGAACTTGGAGCCCTCCCATTCTTGCCTGAAGCAGAACTCCTCTACAGGCAACTTTTGCCCTGGGTCTCCCCATTGGCCTCGCCAAGACTTCCTCAGAACTTTCTATGCTATGGCCTAAGGTTCAACTTCCTGGATCCTTTTTCCTTCCCCCTTCCTTTTATAGGTGTTGGATCTGCATCTCTATCTAAAGGCTCTCCCTGCCTACTTCTGCTCCTTCTCCTGTTACTCTTTTGGGAATTTTCTCCAATAGATCTCTTGTATCTCTAATTCGCTCTTGGGGTTCACTTTTGAAATTCCAACAGAACAGGGGCTCAGGGCCATTCTGGCTTCTCATCCTTTTCCCAGGAGGCAACAGGGCCTTGTGGAAAGGAGCAGAAAGGAGGTTGGCAGCATCCAGAGGGCCTGTCGTCTTCAATGGAAATCCTAGCCTATCTCTGGGCTGGGGTGGCTCTAGTGGTGGAGAATAGGAGAGTTGGTTTTGGGTCTGGGCAGAAGTATGAAGGAGCTGGCTCACACCAGCTTGTATTCTAATTTTAGGACTGTTGCAAGCTGTTGATGTCATATTGATAGCTTGAAATCAGCCAAGGTGGAAGTATTTGGACCTCAAGACAAATATTGCAAATCAGAGCTTTTCTCTTTAGAGAACTGGTTGTTAATATTTACCAGCACGCCACTGAATGGAAAATTATCATTTTCTTAGAATTGCTCTTGGGATAAAGTTCCAAATTATTATTCTAGCTGCTATAGCTGTATCATTCAGGGTCCCAGTAGGAATCAAGTGGCTCTCTCAAAAAGGTTATTGATGACAATTCAATTACAAGGTAATTGAATTGAAAAGGAAAGGACCATTTACAAAGCTGTGGGCAGGATATAGGGAATGCAAGAAGGGATGGTAAAGTATCCCTGATATAACAGTAGTGGGAAGCTGCTACTAATCCTAGGCCTGAGCACACAGAAGAAAGAGCCATTGGAGAACCTAATGAGACCTGAAGCCTTAGGAGACGGCTGCTTGGCAGGGCACACAGCCTTGGGCAGAGGAACATGGTTACTTTCACCCCAGTGCAGCAGAGAGGAAGCCAGAAAAATGCATACTCCACTTTCTTTCTCCCCCGACCCCTGAGTTCCCCTGTCCAAACTCCTGCTGGTGCCTTCACTGTCACCAACCAGGAGAAAAGGGAACTGTGGGTGCAGCTCATACACATCAGTCGTCAGAAGCACAAGGCAGGTGGAAAAGGTGGAAGGTGGATCTACATGAACACATAAGGGCAGAGCCTTGGGTGATCTGTCCTTGTGCCACCTGCCCAGCCTCACTCGATGCCTACTGCACTGTGGGGCACACACTGTTTCCTCTGCCTGAAAACTCTCTCACTTCCCCCTTCCCCTAGTTCATTACTTCTCATCCTTGGCTTAAATATTAACCTCCTGAACATGTAAGCCTCTTTGTTGATTGTACTGTTTTGCATCCTGTTGTTTATCTGCTTATGGCAAATCTTTTTTCCCAATGGTTATTATTAATATTTTTTGAGACAGGGCCTCACTCTGCCACCCAGGCTGGAGTGCAGTGGTGCAATTACGGGTCACTACAGCCTTGACTTCCTCCAATGCCTGAGCAATCCTCCCCACTTCAGCCTCCCTAGTAGCTGGGACTAAAGGTGGATGCTACCATGCCAGGATAATTTTTTTATTTTTAGCAGAGACAAAGTCTTGCTATGTTGCCCATCCTGGTCTCAAACTCCTGGCCTCAAGTGATTCTCCTGCCTTGGCCTCCCAAAGTGCTGGGATTACAGGTGTGAGCCAATGAGTCTGGCCTCTAATGATTATTTAACAATAATAATACTAGTATTCAACATTGATTGAACACATATCGCATGCCAGGCACTGTGTAATTATTTGTTAGACTCTCTTAGACTAGAGGCTCCATAAGGGCAGGGATCGTGTCTCTGTATTGTTCATTGGTCTGTCTCTCCAGTGCCTAGGGCAGTAGCTGGCACATACCAGGACCTCAACAAACATTTATGGAGTAAAAAATTCCACAATGAGCCTTGCAAGTTTTTCCTAGCTCTCTTGTATCATGGGAGGTTAAATATGGCTGCAAATTCTTTACTGCTCCTCCCACTGAGAGATAAAGTCCAATTCCACTCCCTTGAATCTGAGCTGGTCTCAGTGACTTGCTTGGCTGATAGAATGTGGCTGGGGTGACATTCTTGGACTCGTAGCTCATAAGAAGCCTTGCAGCTTCCACCTGGGTCTCTTGGAACATTCTCGTTTGGTGCTCTGAACCACCACTTTCGAAGTGCGACACATGAAGCCACCATGCTGGTGAGGCCACATGCAGGAATGGTAGATGGTTCCAGCTGAGCCTAGCTCTCCAGCCTTCTCTGCTCAGCCCCAGGTATCCACCAGCTCAACAGCACCAAGGGACCCCCACTGATGCCACTTGGAAGAGTTACCCAGGATGGGCATGTGGCTCATGCCTGTAATCCCAGTACTATGGGAGGCTGAGGCGGGCAGATCACCTGAGGTCGGGAGTTCAAGACCAGTCTGACCAAGATGGAGAAACCCTGTCTCTACTAAATCACAAAATTAGCCGGGTGTGGTGGTGCATGCCTGTAATCCCCAGCTACTTGGGAGGTTGAGGCAGGAGAATCGCTTGAACCCTTAAGGTGGAGGTGCAGTGAGTGGAGATCCTACCATTGCACTCCAGCCTGGACAACAAGGGAAAAACTCCATCTCAAAAAAACAAAGAAAAAAAAAAAAAAGAGTTACCCAGCCAAGCTCTACTTAACTTTCTGGGTCACAAAATTATAAGATCTAATAAAATGGTTCTTCTTTTAAGCCTCTACATTTTGAGGCACTTCTTTATGTAGCAATAGTCAAAACAAGTAATACTGGTTAGGGGAAAATGCCCAACCTGCTTTTCCTCCCCACCTTCACCCATCCCACACTCTCAGGCTCCCCTTAGGGACTGTTACCTTCAGGAGTCTTGCTAACTTTCCAGCAACTTATCTTTGATGTGGCTTTAAGAGAGGTGCCTTCTATCAGCTCAGCTTCCATTTGCCACACTGCTGGGGAATCCCCCAAATGCTAACCTGCCCACTCTACAACAAGCTCCGACAGCTGAGCTGTTCTGGGCCACCTGCCAAATCTCATATGATACCCCCTTGATGTTGGGTGACAGTAAAATTCACTGACTCCTGGGTGGAGGCCCTTTTCTTTGAAGCCTGCTCTGCTCACCCAACCACACACAGCCCACTTAGGTGGCATCACCAATTAGAGTTGGGGAAATGCAGGTGGTGGCCCCAGGCTACGCCAAGCTCCACTGCTGCCTTGCCCTCTGGGTCAGATCTGTCTCAAGCCGAGCAAACTACTGCTGGAATCACCAGGGCTGTGAGGAGCTTCAGAGGATGACCAAGGTTAGCAGTTAGAGGAGTGAACCCTGGGCGGTGTGCTCTAAATGTGTATAGGGTCCTAGATGAAGCCTTTTGGATATTTCTGGTAGCACCAAAGACTAAACAGGCATTTGAGAAACCTGAGGCGTCTTTGCCTGCTCCAGGGCCTCTGGAAGAGGCCGCGTGGGGATGTCCCTGGGGCATTTGCTAACTCATTCTCAGAGGAAGATCCACCCTCGTCTCACTCCTTTGCTGCTCAAGCACACATGGGTGGGTGGAAGGAGGGAGGCCAGCGACAGCGTTCCCGTAGAGGGAGTGAGGGTAGTGAGCACGGGGTGTGTTATGATGCAGCAAGACAGGCTCACCAGGGCCAGACCACGTAGAGTCTCGGACACACTCCTTGGTGCTCTTGGGCACAGCCTGCCTTCCTGCCCCTCCCCTCCCTTACCCTCCCCTCCACTTCTCTCTCTTTCTCTCTCTCTCTCTTTCCTTCCTTCCTTTCTTCCCTTTCTTTTCCCTTTCTTCCCTTTCTTCTCCTTCCTTCCTTCCTTCCTTTCTCTTTCTTTCTTTTTTCTTTCTTTCTTTCTTTCTTTCTTTCCTTCTTTTCCTTTCTTTCTTTCTTCTTTCCTTCTTTTCTTTCTTTCTTTTCTTTTCTTTCTTTCTTTTCTTTCTTTCTTTCTTTCTTTCTTTCTTTCTTTCTTTCTTTCTTTCTTTCTTTCTTTCTTTCTTTCTTTCCTTTCTT
>NW_012116755.1:2540733-2555014 GCF_000951035.1 Colobus angolensis palliatus
GATCTCTTGACCTCATGATCCGCCCGCTTGGGCCTTCCAAAGTGCTGGGATTATAGGCATGAGCCATCCTGCCCAGTCACAGTCATCATTTCTTAGTGGACTACACTAGGTGAGGCTCGTGGCATATATAGGTTCCCAGGCTCCACCCAGACCTATAGAAACAGAAGCTCTTTGGATGGGGCCCAGGCCTCTGCATTTGTAACAAGTGGCTAAGCAGTTATGAAGAAGGAAGGCAGGCAGTGTAGAGGTTAATTCCATGGGTCTGGAGTTAGGCCACAGGGGTTTAAGCCTAGACTCTAGCATTCAGTGCTATGCAATTTTGGCACCAAATTTTCCTTATCTGAATTGCAGATATTTATAACACCAACTTTACCGAGTTGGTGTGAGGATTAAATAAATTAACATGAGGTAGATACTTAGTACATAGATGGTGGGTCCTCAACAGCCGATTTTCCCAGCAACCTGAATGATGACAGTAGTGCAATGAGGAAGCCATGTCCCTGCAGTACAGAGTCAGAGCTCAGTACATGCTTGCTGAAGGGAGGACGGGAGCATAGCATATTCAGCCAGGCCACTGGCACAATCATGCTATGAACATTTGTTTTCACAGCTGAGCATAGCATACCTCTAGGTGCTGGGAGTTCAAAAAGGAATACTTGTGAGGATATTTTTGAGGTTACAGATATGGAATGGATGATTAGAAGGCAGTGTGGTAAGTTCTATGTGAGGGGCAGGCTCTGAGCATACCAGCTTTGAAGAGGCAGGGTAGGCTTCCTGGAGGAGGTGATGTCAAAGGGGGATCAGAAGGACAAGTAGGAGTTATCCAGGGAGAGGGGGCTGAATACTAGATCTAGGGGAACACTCATGCACTAGTGGACATTCTGGGCCATCAAGGGGTTCAGTGTGGGTGAGGTGCATGGTGCAAGAGGCAGGAACGTCAAGGTTTGAGGCTGGAAAGATGAGCAGCATTAGCTGATTGGGTTGAGATGAGTTGGGCTAAATTGGGTTCCATGCCTTCAGTTCTGGCCAGCTTATGTCACCCATAGCACGTTCTTACCACAAAGGTCACCTGTGTGTCCTTGAATAACACTCCTCCCTGGATTAGTCAATTACACACTGCTTTGGTGCCCAGAGCTATGAAAGGTCACAGAGGCCCAAATTCCTGCCCCAGGAAACACATGATCACTTTCAATTAGAGGACTGTTGACTAACTTGGGGACCACATTTTAAAACTGTCACATGGAGATTTAGGGAAAACTTCCTGGAAGAAGTGGCATGGCTAAGTTTTGAAAAGTGCATAGGGGTGAGAACAGGGAGAGAAGAGGAAAGAGGACATCTGGAGGGGCCAGCACACGAGAAACTCAGGAGGCAGAAAATCTCAGGTCTGATTCAAGGGACTCTGGCTCAAGAGGGGAAAGTGTGTGCTAAGATGGGTGGTGGGAGAGGCAGAAGAGGCAAAGGTCTTTGTGTGTTAAGCTATAGAGTTTGAAATTATACTGAATGCAGAAATAATGAAAGATTTTAAGCAGAGGAATAAGGTCATTGGTGGATTCACTAGGATGCTCTTGGTTGCAAGTAACAGAGCACATGATTAAAGTGACTTACATAGTGGGAGGCTGATAATTTCTGTTAGGAAGCTAGTTAAGCTAGTTCTAGGGCTGATGCAGCAAATTCTACCAGCCTTAGCACCTCTGTGGCATCATTCCTCATAATTACAAGGTAGCTGCTATGGCTCCAAGCATCATGGCTTTATTACAGCATGCAAAACAGGAAACAAGGACACACATATCTATACAAGTGGCTCTCATTGGGTGCAATTTTGTGATGTCTGAAAGCATTTTTGGTTATCACAACTTGGGGGCAGCTGCTAACATCTAGTAAGTACAGGCTTGCTTGCTTTCTTCTTGATATGTCTTTAGTTCCTGGACTTTTCTTGCCATTGTTATGTTAAATGCAGTGTCTTTTTTCCCTTTCAGTTTTTCAAAGGAGAATTACTTTGATTGATCTTGTTATTATGATAGAGCAGTGATGGTGGAAAGTTGGGGAAGTGTTGTCAACTTACAATAAATGCAGTTTATCTGCAGTCAACCCAGACATTGAAATATTGTCTCTGATATTTCTGCTGGAGTCTTCTGGTTTGGCCTGATTCTTTTAATGATGCCAAGCTGACCTGGTATTTTTTCTTCCTAAACAGCTTCCTTTTCCTTTTTCCTGTTTACCATGCTATCTGCCATCAGCCTTGTTTTTTCAAAGTGAGAATTTGTTCTCTGTTGTTAGCTGCGGGTATAAACATATCATGGACGTGTGTGTGTGTGTGTGTGTGTGTGTGTGTATGGTTTCTTATATGTTTTCTTGTCAACACAATTTAGCTGACAAAATTCTAGGCTCTTTCAATAACAAAGCTGTGGTTTTCCTTCCGGCATGAAATCAACAGCTGAAAAGAAGAGTATAGTAAAAATACTAAACCAATGTACCATGCTGAAAATCTATACCAAGTGAGTTATTGAAAAATGAATATCATATGTTTAAATAATCCAAAAGTCAAAGAAGTCTCAAGGACAATAAAAATATACATGGAATGAAATAAAAATGAAAATACAAAATATCAAACTTTGTGAGACACAGCTAAAGTAGTGCTGAGAAAAAAATTTATAGCACTAAATGCTTACATTAGAAAAGAGAAAATGTCTCACATAAATAATCTAAGCTCTTATCTCAAGAATCTACAAAAAGAAGAGCAAAGTAAACCCAAAGTAAGTAGAAAAAAGGGAAAAAATACAGAGCAAAATTAATAAAACTGAAAACATAAAAAAGAAATGAAACAAAAAAATTGTTCTTTGGAAAGATCAATAAAAGTGATAAACCTTTAGAAAGACCCACCCAAAAAAAAAAAAAAAAAAGAAAGACACAAATTAGCAACATCAGGAATGAAACAGGGAGTATCACTACAGACCCTGCAGACATCAAAGGATAATAATCAAATACAGTTGACAGCTAACCCTTGTACAACAAGGGGGTTAGAGGTGGTAACCTCCTCTACCTCCATGCAGTTGAAAATCTGCACGTAACACTTGACTCTCCCAAAACTAAACTATTAATAGTCTACTGTTGACCAAAGCTTTATCATAACATAAATAGTGGAGTATTACATATTTTGTATGTTATATGTGTTACATGCTGTATTCTTGCAATAAAGTAAGCTAGAGAAAAGAAAATATTAAGAAAATCACCTCTCAGTAAGTCTAGCTAGCAATTTATTAATTTTATTTTTTCAAATAGCCAACTTTCTGTGTTGTTGGTCATTTGTATTGTTTTCTTTAGTTTTAATTTCATTTAGTTCTGCTCTGATCTTTCTTTTCTTCTGCTAGCTTTGGGTTTTATTTTTTCTTCTTTTTCTAGTTCCTTGAGGTGTGATGTTAAGTTGTTAATTTGTGATCTATTTCTTTTTGGATGTAGGCATTTAATGCTATAAACTTCCCTCTTAGCACTGCTTTTGTTGTATCCCACAGGTTTTGGTATGTTGTGTTTCCATTTTCATTCATCTCAAAAAATTTTTAAATTTTCATCATTGATCCAAAGATTGTTCAGGAGCATGTTACTTAATTTCATGTATTTTTATAGTTTCCAGAGTTCCTCTTGTTACTGATTTCTAGTTTTATTCTACTATGGTTTGAGAATATACTTGATATGATTTTGATATTTAAAAATACATTGAGACTTGGTTTGCAGCCTCACAGATGATCTATCTTGGAGAATGTTCCATATGCTGATGAGAAGAAGGTATATTCTGTAGTTTTGAGTGGAACGTTCTGTAAATGTCTATTAGGTCCATTTGGTCTAAAGTCCAATTTAAGTCTAATGTTTCTTTGTTAATTTTCTGTCTCAATGATCTATCTAATGCTGCAGGTGGTTTGTTGAAGTCCCTCATTATTATTGTGTTATTGTCCATCTCTTTCTTTATATCTAGTAATATTTGTTTTATTAATCTGAGTGCTGTGGTGTTGAGTGCATATATATTTAGCATTGTTATATTATTTTGTTGAATTGATCCCTTTATCATTATATATAATGACCCTTTTTTTTTTAAAAAGTGTGTCTTATCTGATATAAGTATAGCTACTCCTGCTTGCTTTTGGTTTCTGTTTGTGTGGAATATCTTTTTCCACCCCTTTACTTTCAGTATATATGTGTCTACCAATAAGTTGAGTTTCTCATAAGCAACATATAGTTTGATCTTTTTTTTTAAATCCAGTGTGTCAATCTTTATCTTTTAAGGGGAACATTTAATCCACTTACATTCAAGGTTAATATTGATATATGATGTTTTGTTCCTGTCATATTGTTAATTGTTATCTAGTTGTTTTATCAATTCTTGGCTTTTTTTTTCCTTTGTCTGTTGTCTTTGTGGTTTGGTAGAATTCTGTCACGTTGCCATTTGATTCCTTCCTGTTCCTCCTTTGTGTAATTGTTTCATAAAACCTGTGAGTTTTTATACTCTCGTAGTTTTATGATGGTGAATACCAACCTTTTGTTTCCATCTTTAGTATTCCTTTGAGCATGTCTTGTAAAAAAGAAGAGAGCAGACGCAAATAAACATACTCAGAAATGAAAATGAGACATTGCAACTGATACCACAGAAATACAAAAGATCATTAGAGACTATTATGAACAACTATATAGTCATAAACTAGAAACCTAGAGGAAATGGATAAATTCCTGGAATTATACAAACTACTGATATTAAACAAGGAAGAAATAGAAATTCTGAACATACCAATAACAAGTAGTGAGAATGCATCGATACTAAAAAAATTGCCAGATTTTTTTATTCCAAAAAATCCCAGGCCCAGGTAATTTTTTTTTAAGTTTCAAAAAAGGCCAGCACCAGATGGATTCACAGAGGAAGTCTGCCAAATGTACAAAGAAGAGGTGTAACCATCTTCCTGAAACTGTTCCAAAAAATCGAGGAGGAGAGAATTCACCCTAACTCATTCCACAAAGCCAGTATCACCCTGATACCAAAGACAAGGATACAAGAAGAAAAGAAAACTACAGAGCAACATTCCCCACGAACATAGATACAAAAATCCTCAACAAAATACTAGCAAATAGAATCCAAGAGCATATCCAAAAGATAATACAGCATGATCAACTGGGTTTTATTCCAAGGATACAAGGATGGTTCAGTATATGCAAATCAATACATGTGATTCATCACATAAACAGAACTAAGGACATAAGCCACATGATCATCTCAACAGATATAGAAAAACCATCTGATAAAATTCAGCATCCTCTCATGATAAAAACACTCAATAAACTAGGCACAGAAGGAACATGCCATAAAATAATAAAGCCCATATATGACAAACCCATAACCAACCTCATACTGAATGGTGAAAAGTTGAAAGCATTCCCTGTAAGAACTGGAACAAGACAAGAATGTCCACATTTACCACTCCTATTTAACATAATACTGGAAGTCCTAGCCAGAGCAATGAGGCAAGAGAAACAAATTAAAAAAAATCCACCTTGGAAAAGAGGTAGTAAAATTGTTTCTGCTTGCTGAGGTTATGATCTTATATCTAGAAAATACTAAATCCTTTTAGATTTAGTAAATGAATTCAGTAAAGTATCAGGATACAAAATCAACAGACAAAAATCAGTAGCATTTCTATAAACCAATAATTATCAAGCTGAGAACCAAATCAAGACAGCAGTCCCATTTACAATAACTAAAATTAAAAAAAATAAAACAACACCTTAGGCTGGGGATGGTGTCTCACACCTGTAACCCCAACATTTTGAGAGGCTGAGGTGGGCAGATTGCTTGAGCCCAGGAGTTCAAGACCAGCCTGGGAAACAAGGTGAAATCCCATTTCTACAAAAAATACAAAAAATTAGCCAGGCATGATGGTGCACACCTAGAGTCCCAGTTACTTGGGAGGCTGATGTGGAAGGATTGCTTGAGTCTGGGAGGCAGAGATCGTGCCAGTGTACTCCAGCTTGGGTGGCAGAGAAAGACCTTGTCTCAATGAAAACAAAACAAAACAAAACAAAACAAAACAAAACATCCTGGAAATAAATTTAACCAAGGAGGTGAAAGAGCTCTACAAGAAAAGCAGCAAAACACTGATGAAAGAAATTATAGATGAACCAAATAAAAGGACAAATATCTCATGTTCATGGATCAGAAGAATCAATGAAAACAAAACAAAACAAAACAAAACAAAACAAAACAAAACAAAACAAAACATCCTGGAAATAAATTTAACCAAGGAGGTGAAAGAGCTCTACAAGAAAAGCAGCAAAACACTGATGAAAGAAATTATAGATGAACCAAATAAAAGGACAAATATCTCATGTTCATGGATCAGAAGAATTAATATTGTCAAAATGACCATACTGCCCAAAGAAATCTGCAGATTCAATGCAATTCCTATCAAATTATCAACATCATTTTTCACAGAATTAGAAAAAAATTCTAAAATTTGTATGTAACCAAAAAGAGCCTGAAAGTATTCTTAAGCAAAATGAACAAAGCTGGAGGCATCACATTACCTGAGTTCAAATTACACTACAAGGCTATAGTAACCAAAACTGCATGGTAGTAGTATAAAAGTAGACACATAGATCAGCATAATAGAATAGAGAACACAGAAATAAAACCACATATTTAGGGACAATTGGTCATTGACAGAGTTGACAAAAACACACACTGGGGAAAAGATACCCTGCTCAATAAATGGTGCTGGAAAAATCGAATTGTGATATGCAGAAGAATGAAACTAGACCCATATCTCTCACCACATAAAAAAATCAACTCAAGAGAGATTCAAGATTTAAATGTAAGACTCAAAACTATAAACATACTAGAAGGAAACCTAGGAAAAACCAGACATTGGTCGAGGCAAAGAATTAATGACTAAGATCTCAAAGCACATACAACAAAGACAAAAATAGACAAGTGGGACTTAGTTAAACTCTTCTGCACACCAAAAGAAATAAATAACAGATGCTGGGTGCAGTGGTTCACATCTGTAATCCTAGCACTTTGGGAGGCTGAGGCGGGCAGATCACTTGAGGCCTGAGACCAGCTTAGCCAACATGGCAAGATCCCATCTCTACTAAAATATTAGCTGGGCATGGTGGCACACACCTGTAGTGCCAGCTACTTGGGAGGCTGAGGCATGAGAATCGCTTGAAGCCTGAGAGCCAGAGGTTGCAGTGAGCCGAGATCATGCCACTGTACTTCATCCTGAGAGACAGAGTGAGATTCTTTCTTAAACAAACAAACAAAAAACAAAAACAACAGAAATAAACAACAGAGTGAACAGAGAGCCTGCAGAATGGGAGAAAATATTTGCGACTTATGCATCTGACAGGGGACTAATATCCAGAATTTACAAGGAGTTCAAACAACTCAACAACAACAACAAAATACAAATAACCCCATTAAAAAGTGGGCAAAGGACATGAATAGACATTTTAAAAGAAGTACAAATGACCAAATGACCAAAAAGCATATGAAAAAATGCTCATTATTACTAATGATCAGAGAAATGCAGATGGAAACCACAACGTGGTATCATCTTACACCAGTCAGAATGGCTTTTTAAAAGGTAAAAAAACCCAACAGATACTGGTGAGGATGTGAAGAAAAGGAATTCTTATACATTGTTGGTGGGAATGTAAATTAGTACAACCTCTTTGGAAAATAGTATGGAGATTTCTCAAATAACTAAAAATAGAACTACCATTGAATCCAGCAATCCCACTACTGGGTATCTACTCGAAGGAAAAGGAAATCATTATATCAAAAATACCTTGCACATGCATGTTTATCACAGCACAATTCACACTATATATGCAATGGAATTATTATTCAGCCATAAAGCAGCAACACGAATGGAACTGAAGGCCATGGTTTTTTTGTTGTTGTTGTTTGTTTGTTTGTTTTGTTTGTTTTTTTTGAGACAGGGTCTCTTATCTGTTGCCCAGGCTGGAGTACAATGGCACAGTCATGACTCATTGCAGCCTGCACCCCCAAGGCTCAAGTGATAGAGGTCATTATCTTAAGTAAAACAACTCAGAAACAGAAAGTCAAATACTGCATATTCTCCCTTGTAAGTGGGAGCTAAATAATGTATACACATGGACATAGAATGTGGAGTAATATACACTGGAGACTCAGAAAAATGGGAGGTGGTGAGAGGGGGGTGAATTACGAGAAATTATTTAATGGGTATGATGTACACTATTTGGGTGATAGATATACTAGAAGCCAAGACATCACAATTATGTAGTATATCCGTGTAACAATGCCATTGTACCACTTAAATTTATATTTTAAAAAAGAAAATCATAAGGAAGAAAAATGTATTTACTATTCATTATGTGGAAGTAGGTTATCAAAAAGGAAGAGGAGGGGTTGGTCTTACTGTTTCAGGGGTGGCAAATGTGGAGGAAATTTTGGATGTAAGTGGACCTTCCCAGTTTAAACCCATGTTGTTCAAGAATCAACTGTACTATGAACAACTCTACGCACATAAAACTTGTCAACTTAGATGAGATAAACCAACTCCTCAAAAAGCACACACTACTATAACTCATCTATGAAACAGGTAATTTGAATTGCCCTGTAACCACTAAGGGCATTGAATTCACAATTAAAATCTCCCAAGAAAAAAATTTCCAGGCCCAGAAAGTTTGATTGGAAACTATTTCAAATATTTAAAGAATAATTAGCACTTTGAAAAGGAATGAAATGGGAAGAATCACTTTACCCAATTTTAAGACTTATTTCATAGCTATAGTAATCAAAAATATATGATATTGGCAGGGGGATAGACACAAAGATTAATGGAAGAGAATGAAAAAAACCCAGAAGTAGCCCCACGCAAGTATGGCCCACTGATTTTTGACAACGGCGCCAAAGCAATTCAATGAGGGAAGGATAGTCTTTTCAACAAATGGTGCTAGAGCAAGTGGATGTTCACAGACCAAAAAGAAAAACAAAAACAAAACAAACAAGCAAAAATCAAAACCAAGAAACCTCAATCTAAACCTTTGACCTTATACACAAATTAACTCAAATTGGATCATTGATATAAATGTAATGGATTAAGTATAAAACTTTAAGAAGAAAACATAAGAGAAAATCTTTGAGACCTAAACCTTGGTGAAGAGTTCTTGGACATAACACCAAAAATATAATGCATAAAAGAAAGAATAGATAAACTATGAAAATGAAAAACTTTTGCTCTGCAAAAGGCCCTATTAAGACCAGCTCCAGAATGGGAGAAAACATTTGCCAACCACCTATCAGACAAATAACTCATGTCTAGAATATATATACAATCCTCAAAATTCAACAGTAAAAAAAAAAACAAAAACAAAAAACCCAAAAACTAATTCAGTTAAAAATAGGCAAAGGACTTGAAGAGACATTTCATGGAAGAGGATTTTTCAAATGGCAAGTGAGCACAAGAAAATGTATTCAATGTCACTAGCTACAAGGGACAGGCAAATTAAGACCATGATAAGATATTATCACATACGTATCATAATAGTTAAAATGGAAAAAATAGTGGCAATGCCAAATTCTGACAAGGATGTGGAAAATCTAGGTATCTCATACTTTGCTATCTGGTTTTGGGGAATGTAACATGGCATAGCCACTCTGAAAAGAATATAGCAGTCTCTTAAAAAACCAAGCACGTGCCATATGTGTTAGTGAGGGTTCTCCGGGAAAAACAGCCAACAGGATATACAGTGGTGGCTTGGGCCACCAAGATTTTTAACAGCCACCCTCCAACCCTGCCCCAAGTGATTCCATGTGCAGCTAAGATTAAGAACCACTGCCCAGGGGAGACTTGGATTTTATATGCAAAACAATTACTCCATGTGATCCTACAATTTAGGGACATTTGAAAGATACCTTTGCCTCTACCATCTGACGTACCATCCACACTCAGCACTTGGCCAGCTCTGGGAACCCCTTGCATTCTTCTGGCTTTGAGAGAACTTGTTGAGTGTAAGGTATGAGTCCTGCTGAAATGTGGGCCTTTCCCACTTCTTGGCTGAAGATTTTGTCTGAGCTGGCCTCACGTTGGCTCAAGTCTTCAAAATTATTAATATATTTTGTGCCTCAGCTGCCTCAGCTATAAAATGAGAAAGACACTCATCTTGCAGAGCTGAGTGCTTTAGATGTGATGTTGGTCAGTGATTGCCATTTTGTAGGAGCTTAACAAATGGTAGCCATTATTTTGGGGAAAAAAAATAGGAAACCATTGAAATCATCAGCAGCAAAGTTAAAAGACAGAATTGTGACTCCTGTTTAGTTCACATATTTCCCTGGGAAGGAGGAAAGTTTCTATGCTGGGGCATAGAAAACAAGGGGCTGTACCTCAGTGGTCCCAAACTGTCCTTATCAGGTTGGTCTTCTTGATAGTTTCAGTTTCAAGGTGGTAGAGAAATTTGCTGTGGGCCACTGCCCTCTATTGAAGTAATATTGTCACTTCTGAGGAAAGAACACTTGGACTTGCCATAGGAGAAGTCAAGGAGTGCACTTGGATTTCAATTCAGTGGGGAAAAAGCTGACCCCTGTGTGAGCACTGAGAAAGAAAAGAAACTTTTAATGTGAGGAATACAAACCCTTTTAATTTATCCAGTCCAGAAAGGCACTGGAGTAAAAAGCCATCACGTCTCAGTCCCTGCTTGAGCTAAGTAATTACCTCTTGAAGCCACTTGCTGTGGGTTCTAGACTAACTGATGTCAAGTAGCTATAAAATGTCATATACCATAATCATGGATGCCACAACTCATATCCTCTAGTTCAGGGGTCCTCAACCTCTGGGACACAGACCAGTTAGGGACCAGGCTGCACAGCAGAGGGTTAGTGGTGGGCAGGCAAGCGAGCAAAACTTTATCTGTATTGATAGCTGCTACCCATTGCTAGTATTACCCCCTGAGATCCTCCTCCTGTCAGATCAGCAGCAGCATTACACTATCAGAGGACTGTGAACCCTATTGTGAACTGTGCATGCGAGGGACCTAGGCTGCATGCTCCTTATGAAAATCTAATGCCTGATGATCTGTCACTGTCTCCCATCACCTCCAGATGGGACCATCTAATTGCAGGAAAACAAGCTCAGGGCTCCTACTGATTCTATATTATGGTGAGTCATGTATTTCATTATATATTACAATGTAATAATAATAGAAATAAAGCACACAATAAATGTAATGCACTGGCTTCATCCCCAAACCATCTCCCCTACTCCTCCCAGGTCTGTGGAAAAATTGTCTTTCATGAAACTGGTCCTGGGTGCCAAAAAGTTTGGGGACCACTGCTGTAGTTCAACGACATAAAGCCAATCACTAATCAATGTTATTTCTGCAAACCAATGAGAATTCCTGTCAAATAACTTTGTATCAGTCCACTCCTTGCTCACTTTTTCTCTTTAAAAACCTGCCTGTATGGATGCAGCTGGAGGCAATTATTCTAAGTGAATTAACACAGGAACAGAATACCAAATACCGCACGTTCTCATTTATAAGTGAGAGCTAAACATTGGGCACACAGGGACTTAAAGCTGGGAACAACAGACACTGGGGACTATTAAACTGGGGAGACAAAGAAAGGGGCAAAGATTGAAAAATTACCTTTTGGGTACTATGGTCACTACCCGGGTGATGGGATCAGTTGTACCCCAAACTTCAGCATCATGCAATATAGCCATGTAACAAACATGCACATGTAACCCCCTGAATCTAAAATAAAAGTTGAAGTTATTTTTTAAAATGCCTGCTTGCAGCAAAGGCTGGATGGAGCACTCCCCAAAGCAACTTGGAAGTGTGTCCTGAGCAGCTGGCCTCATGTTGGTTCAAGTAAAGTCTTCAAAATTATGAATATATTTTGTGCCTCATCTTCTTCCTTTGAGGTCAGCATTTTTGGTGCCATGAGAAGGATTCAGAATAACCTCCTTGGCTCTACCACCTGACTTACCTCCCAGACTCAGCACCTGGCCAGCTCCGGGAACCCTTTGTATTCTGACTTTGAGAGAAATTGTTGAAGTAAGGTATGAGTCCTGCTGAGATCTGGGCCTTTCCCATTTTTTTGGTTGAAGGTCTAGATTTTGCCTGAGCTACGTTTTCCAATCCTCCCTTACTAGAATGGAAGTTTTCCATCTGTGCCTAATGGGCAGGAGATTTGGGGTTTCAGAAAAGAAAAAGGGTAGGGGGAACGGCGTTTTTTCACCTCTGCCTTGGGGCAGGGAGGTCTGGGTCCAGGCACTGGCAGTTTAACATTGGTGGTTTTGCTTTACATAGCACGCTTTTTAAATTGCAGCTACGTCCTATTGTTTGAAATTCAGACTTGGATGTTTTATCTGTGACCAACTCCTATTGGTTCTAAACTGAAAAGTGCATGAGAGTGAGTTCTCTTGCTATGAAGAAGGGGTAATTGCTCACTTTGACCAATTCGAGTGCTCTAGGTGACTGGAGACTTTGCAGAGGTGTCAAAGACTGTAGTCTAGGACATAAAGGAGCCTCGTAGGGCAGTCCTCACCACAAGAACATGTTTTAGGGACTCTATCATCTGCATGCGCATAAAACAGGGTACTGATCACTCACACCTTTAGCACTCTGGTGCCACCTGGTGGTTAGAGGCATTCTGAGACCCGTAAGAGAGCAGCTCATGACTTCTGGGTGACACCCAGAGGAGTGGTGCTCATAAGCACCACACTTCCACCCAAACACAGCCCCGTCCTTGGTCATTTTTGATAAGTTCCTTTATTATGGGAAATCAACCTTCAAAATCTGAACGCTCTTTTAAGGAACAACCACTGTTAGAATCACCATCTGGTTTTACGTACGACACTTATGAGACATCCTCTTATAAATATCTAGGAAAATGGACCTACATAGCCCTGGGTGATCATCAACAACAATGGCCAAAACGTGGGTCTTTTGAAATGCCCAAAATGATTCATTTCTGTGCACAATAGAGAAAAAAAGCTGGTTTTAGAACATGAAATAGGGTAATTACTTCCAATGGCACCTAGAGTTTTTTAAAGATAAATTCTGAGAAAATTGCCTCAATCCAGGAGGTAAACAAAAAGATCCTAAATCTATTTCTGAATTTAAAAAGACTTTGAAGGCCTCCTCCCTTCCACTTTCAGCTGTTTCTCCTCATCCTACCCCTGCACCTTTATATCCTTTTTTTTTTTTTTTGAGATGGAGTCTCGCTCTGTCGCCCAGGCTGCGGTGCAGTGGCCCGATCTCGGCTCACTGCAAGCTCCGCCTCCCGGGTTTACGCCATTCTCCTGCCTCAGCCTCCTGAATAGCTGGGACTACAGGTATATCCTCTCTTATCTCAAGTCCCCTGTCCTGACCTTCCTTCCCTCCCACTAACACCTTAGGAAATTCCCTAGAACTTGAACCGCCTCCCTGAAACCCTGCCATTTTGGCAGCCCCTTTTCAGGTAAAACCACAGCAAGAGGTGAGACTACTATTATGTATACCCCTTGGACAAAAACTGAACTGAAGAATATTATAAAAGACTTCCCTGACTTACTCCGAGATCCCATAGGGTGTGCAGAACAATCTGCTTTCCCTGTCCAGACTTACGAGCCCAGATATTCTGACCTTTATCAATTAGTTCACATGCTGGTATGAGAGGGCAGGGCCACTGAATGGCTGAAAAAGGCAATCTGGGAAAATCCCTTAGAGGATTTGGAAAAACAAACGGAAGCTGACCATGAAAGGACGGATCACGAGGTCAGGAGATTGAGACCATCCTGACTAACACGGTGAAACCCCGTCTCTACTAAAAAATACAAAAAACTAGCCGGGCAAGGTGGCGGGCGCCTGTAGTCCCAGCTACTCCTCTAAACCTGGGAGGCGGAGCTTGCAGTGAGCTGAGATCCGGCCACTGCACTCCAGCCCGGGCGACAGAGCGAGACTCCGTCTCAAAAAAACAAAAACAAACAAACAAAAAAACCTTTTAACAATATTCTGGAATGGGATGCCTGACGCTAGCCTCCAAGATCACCTGTGATCGTGCCACTGCACTCTGGCCTGGGTAACAGAACAAGTCCCTGTCTCAAAACAAAAACAAACAAAAAAACAAGCTAACAAGTCTCTGACCTCTTGGAAGCCCCCAACTGAAATCTCATAAAAATATAAAAATTCGGCCAGGCGCGGTGGCTCAAGCCTGTAATCCCAGCACTTTGGGAGGCCGAGACGGGCGGATCACAGGCCGAGACGGGCGGATCAC